>NC_052170.1:19969716-20026983 GCF_902713615.1 Scyliorhinus canicula | reverse complement strand
CCGACCCCAGCAGACAGTGTCTGCCCAGCTTCCCTACCCCAGCAGACAGTGTCTTCACAGCCCAGCGTCCCGACCCCAACAGACAGTGTCTGCCCAGCGTCCCTACCCCAGCAGACAGTGTCTGCCCAGCTTCCCTACCCCAGCAGACAGTGTCTGCCCAGCGTCCCGACCCCAGCAGACAGTGTCTGCCCAGCTTCCCTACCCCAGCAGACAGTGTCTTCACAGCCCAGCGTCCCGACCCCAACAGACAGTGTCTGCACAGCATCCCTGCCCCAGCAGACAGCGTCTGCCCAGCGTCCCTGCCCCAGCAGACAGTGTCTGCCCAGCCCAGCGTCCCAACCCCAACAGACAGTGTCTGCCCAGCTTCCCTACCCCAGCAGACAGTGTCTTCACAGCCCAGCGTCCCGACCCCAACAGACAGTGTCTGCCCAGCATCCCTGCCCCAGCAGACAGTGTCTGCCCAGCCCAGCGTCCCGACCCCAGCAGACAGTGTCTGCCCAGCGTCCCTTCCCCAGCAGACAGTGTCTGCACAGCGTCCCTTCCCCAGCAGACAGTGTCTGCACAGCGTCCCTTCCCCAGTAGACAGTGTCTTCACAGCGTCCCGACCCCAGCAGACAGTGTCTGCCCAGCGTCCCTACCCCAGCAGACAGTGTCTTCACAGCCCAGCGTCCCTACCCCAGCAGACAGTGTCTGCCCAGCGTCCCTACCCCAGCAGACAGTGTCTTCACAGCGTCCCGACCCCAGCAGACAGTGTCTGCCCAGCGTCCCTACCCCAGCAGACAGTGTCTTCACAGCGTCCCGACCCCAGCAGACAGTGTCTGCCCAGCGTCCCGGCCCCAGCAGACAGTGTCTGCCCAGCCCAGCGTCCCTGCCCCAGCAGACAGTGTCTTCACAGCGTCCCTGCCCCAGCAGACAGCGTCTGCCCAGCCCAGCGTCCCGGCCCCAGCAGACAGCGTCTGCCCAGCGTCCCGACCCCAGACAGTGTCTGCCCAGCTTCCCTGCCCCAGCAGACAGTGTCTGCCCAGCGTCCCTTCCCCAGCAGACAGTGTCTGCCCAGCGTCCCTACCCCAGCAGACAGTGTCTGCCCAGCGTCCCTTCCCCAGCAGACAGTGTCTGCACAGCATCCCTGCCCCAGCAGACAGTGTCTGCCCAGCGTCCCGACCCCAGCAGACAGTGTCTGCCCAGCCCAGCGTCCCTTCCCCAGCAGACAGTGTCTGCACAGCGTCCCTTCCCCAGCAGACAGTGTCTGCCCAGCGTCCCTACCCCAGCAGACAGTGTCTTCACAGCCCAGCGTCCCTACCCCAGCAGACAGTGTCTGCCCAGCGTCCCTACCCCAGCAGACAGTGTCTTCACAGCGTCCCGACCCCAGCAGACAGTGTCTGCCCAGCGTCCCTACCCCAGCAGACAGTGTCTGCCCAGCCCAGCGTCCCTACCCCAGCAGACAGTGTCTGCACAGCGTCCCGACCCCAGCAGACAGTGTCTGCCCAGCCCAGCGTCCCAACCCCAGCAGACAGTGTCTGCCCAGCCCAGCGTCCCTACCCCAGCAGACAGTGTCTTCACAGCGTCCCTGCCCCAGCAGACAGCGTCTGCCCAGCCCAGCGTCCCGGCCCCAGCAGACAGCGTCTGCCCAGCGTCCCGACCCCAGACAGTGTCTGCCCAGCTTCCCTGCCCCAGCAGACAGTGTCTGCCCAGCGTCCCTTCCCCAGCAGACAGTGTCTGCCCAGCGTCCCTACCCCAGCAGACAGTGTCTGCCCAGCGTCCCTTCCCCAGCAGACAGTGTCTGCCCAGCCCAGCGTCCCAACCCCAGCAGACAGTGTCTTCACAGCCCAGCGTCCCTACCCCAGCAGACAGTGTCTGCCCAGCGTCCCGACCCCAGCAGACAGTGTCTTCACAGCCCAGCGTCCCGGCCCCAGCAGACAGTGTCTTCACAGCGTCCCTGCCCCAGCAGACAGTGTCTTCACAGCCCAGTGTCCCTGCCCCAGCAGACAGTGTCTGCCCAGCCCAGCTTCCCGACCCCAGCAGACAGTGTCTGCCCAGCTTCCCGACCCCAGCAGACAGTGTCTGCCCAGCTTCCCTGCCCCAGCAGACAGTGTCTTCACAGCCCAGCGTACCTGCCCCAGCAGACAGTGTCTGCCCAGCTTCCCTGCCCCAGCAGACAGTGTCTGCCCAGCCCAGCGTCCCGGCCCCAGCAGACAGTGTCTGCCCAGCGTCCCGACCCCAGCAGACAGTGTCTTCACAGCCCAGCGTCCCTGCCCCAGCAGACAGTGTCTGCCCAGCGTCCCTGCCCCAGCAGACAGTGTCTGCCCAGCGTCCCGACCCCAGCAGACAGTGTCTTCACAGCCCAGCGTCCCGGCCCCAGCAGACAGTGTCTGCCCAGCGTCCCGGCCCCAGCAGACAGTGTCTTCACAGCCCAGCGTCCCGGCCCCAGCAGACAGTGTCTGCCCAGCGTCCCTGCCCCAGCAGACAGTGTCTGCCCAGCGTCCCAGCCCCAGCAGACAGTGTCTGCCCAGCGTCCCAACCCCAGCAGACAGCGTCTGCCCAGCCCAGCGTCCCGGCCCCAGCAGACAGTGTCTGCCCAGCGTCCCTTCCCCAGCAGACAGTGTCTTCACAGCGTCCCTGCCCCAGCAGACAGTGTCTGCCCAGCGTCCCTACCCCAGCAGACAGTGTCTGCCCAGCGTCCCGACCCCAGCAGACAGTGTCTGCCCAGCGTCCCGACCCCAGCAGACAGTGTCTGCACAGCGTCCCGGCCCCAGCAGACAGTGTCTTCACAGCCCAGCGTCCCTACCCCAGCAGACAGTGTCTGCCCAGCGTCCCCTGCCCCAGCAGACAGTGTCTGCCCAGCGTCCCGACCCCAGCAGACAGTGTCTGCACAGCGTCCCGGCCCCAGCAGACAGTGTCTGCACAGCGTCCCGGCCCCAGCAGACAGTGTCTTCACAGCCCAGCGTCCCGACCCCAGCAGACAGTGTCTGCCCAGCGTCCCGACCCCAGCAGACAGTGTCTTCACAGTGACTCGACCCCAGCAGACAGTGTCTGCCCAGCGTCCCGACCCCAGCAGACAGTGTCTGCCCAGCGTCCCGACCCCAGCAGACAGTGTCTTCACAGCCCAGCGTCCCTGCCCCAGCAGACAGTGTCTTCACAGCCCAGCGTCCCTACCCCAGCAGACAGTGTCTTCACAGCCCAGCGTCCCGACCCCAGCAGACAGTGTCTTCACAGTGACTCGACCCCAGCAGACAGTGTCTTCACAGTGACTCGACCCCAGCAGACAGTGTCTGCCCAGCGTCCCGGCCCCAGCAGAGTGTCTTCACAGCCCAGCGTCCCTCTCCCAGTCCCAGAGGGTAGACAGTGTCTGCCCAGCTTCCCTGCCCCAGCAGACAGTGTCTGCCCAGCGTCCCTTCCCCAGCAGACAGTGTCTTCACAGCGTCCCTTCCCCAGCAGACAGTGTCTGCACAGCGTCCCGACCCCAGCAGACAGTGTCTTCACAGCCCAGCGTCCCTGCCCCAGCAGACAGTGTCTGCCCAGCTTCCCTACCCCAGCAGACAGTGTCTTCACAGCCCAGCGTCCCGGCCCCAGCAGACAGTGTCTGCACAGTGTCCCGACCCCAGCAGACAGTGTCTGCACAGCGTCCCGGCCCCAGCAGACAGTGTCTGCCCAGCGTCCCGACCCCAGCAGACAGTGTCTCCACAGCCCAGCGTCCCTGCCCCAGCAGACAGTGTCTGCCCAGCGTCCCGACCCCAGCAGACAGTGTCTTCACAGCCCAGCGTCCCTGCCCCAGCAGACAGTGTCTGCCCAGCGTCCCGACCCCAGCAGACAGTGTCTTCACAGCCCAGCGTCCCTGCCCCAGCAGACAGTGTCTGCACAGCGTCCCTTCCCCAGCAGACAGTGTCTGCCCAGCGTCCCGACCCCAGCAGACAGTGTCTTCACAGCCCAGCGTCCCTGCCCCAGCAGACAGTGTCTGCCCAGCGTCCCGACCCCAGCAGACAGCGTCTGCCCAGCGTCCCGACCCCAGCAGACAGTGTCTTCACAGCCCAGCGTCCCTGCCCCAGCAGACAGTGTCTGCACAGCGTCCCGACCCCAGCAGACAGCGTCTGCCCAGCCCAGCGTCCCAACCCCAGCAGACAGTGTCTTCACAGCCCAGCGTCCCTGCCCCAGCAGACAGTGTCTTCACAGCCCAGCGTCCCTGCCCCAGCAGACAGTGTCTTCACAGTGACTCGACCCCAGCAGACAGCGTCTGCCCAGCCCAGCGTCCCGACCCCAGCAGACAGTGTCTTCACAGCCCAGCGTCCCGGCCCCAGCAGACAGTGTCTGCACAGCGTCCCGGCCCCAGCAGACAGTGTCTCCACAGCGTCCCTGCCCCAGCAGACAGTGTCTTCACAGTGACTCGACCCCAGCAGATAGTGTCTGCCCAGCGTCCCTGCCCCAGCAGACAGTGTCTTCACAGTGACTCGACCCCAGCAGACAGTGTCTTCACAGCCCAGCGTCCCTCTCCCAGTCCCAGAGGGTAGCCCTCCAGTCGGTGCAATGCTGACCAATCACAGCCAGGAATCTGCCTTTAGGCGGCAGAGCTCCTGATCACCACCCAGTGGCCACTGGTGGAAGGGCAATGGAGTGCAGATGACAAAAATGCCAGATTGTATCCTTCCAGACTCTGACCTTGCCCACTGACGGCATCAGGGAACAACCTCTGACTCCAATCCAGGCCAAAGCTATCTCAAACAGATATTTCTTAAACACCCCCCCCCCCCCCCCCCTCCTCACAGCTGCAGCTCATATTGCCTGTAGTATTAAAGAAAATGTTTTATTTGCAAGAGGGACAGAGATAGCATCTTGTCAGGTCAGTGTGGAGCACAGCAAGGTATCGAAGAAGGGGCTGAATGGCCTCTCCCTTTCCAATGTGTCGTTGGATTCCCCTTAACCATTGATGCCTGACCCCTTCCCAGGTTAGCGAGTTAAAAGGCCACCACAATGATACATCAGGAAGCAGGAAAATTATGGGTGGGTACAGCCAGGCAAATGGAATATTGCCATTTATTGCGAGGGAATGGAACACAAGAGAGGTGAAGCTTCACAGGACGCTCGGTGAGGCTATATCTCGAGGACTGCGTACAGCTTTGGTCTCAGCATTGGAAAATAAAAGATATAATTACTGTAGAAGCAGTTGGGAACTTTCGCTCGAGTCACTCTCGGTTTGAGGGGCTTATCCTACGATGAAAGGTTGAACAATTTGGGTCCAAACTCATTGGAGTTTAGAAAAGCGACAGGTGATCTTATTGAAACATACAAGACCCGGTGGAAATCTGACGTTCCCACTTGTTGGAGAGACTCGACCCAGGGGACACAGTTTAAGAATTAAACGTCTTCTGTTTGAGACGGAGATGAGGAGAACTGTTTTTTTTCCCTCGGAGGCTCGTTGCTCTAATCGAGGTTGAGTTAGAGAGGTGTTCTTTTAAAAATAAATTTAGAGTACCCAATTATTTTTTTTTGCAATTTAGCGTGGCTACCTACCCTGCATATGAATGAAAAAAATGAAATGAAAATCGCTTACTGTCACGAGTAGGCTTCAATGAAGTTACTGTGAAAAGCCCCTAGTCGCCACATTCCGGCGCCTGTCCGGGGAGGCTGGTACGGGAATCGAACCGTGCTGCTGGCCTGCTTGGTCTGCTCTAAAAGCCAGCGATTTAGCCCAGTGAGCTAAACCAGCCCCTGGGCTGTGGGGGTGAGACCCACGCAGACACGGGGGAGAACATGCAAACTCCACACGGACAGTGACCCGGGTCGGGATCGAACCTGGGTCCTCAGCGCCGTGACGCAGCAGCGCTAACCAGTGCGCCGCCTTGAGTTGGAGAGGTTTTTGATCAACGAGGGGGTCAAGGGTCATGGGGGGGGGGCGATGGCAGAGTGGAGTGGAGACCATAACCAGATTGGCCACGGTCAGAATCCGCCCACCGGCCGGGCTCCAGCCGCCCGCCGGAGGGACTCCAGCCGCCCGCCGGCCGGGCTCCAGCCGCCCGCCGGAGGGGCTCCAGCCGCCCGCCGGAGGGGCTCCAGCCGCCCGCCGGAGGGACTCCAGCCGCCCGCCGGCCGGGCTCCAGCCGCCCTCCGGAGGGGCTCCAGCCGCCCGCCGGAGGGACTCCAGCCGCCCGCCGGAGGGACTCCAGCCGCCCGCCGGCGGGGCTCCAGCCGCCCGCCGGCGGGGCTCCAGCCGCCCGCCGGCCGGGCTCCAGCCGCCCGCCGGAGGGGCTCCAGCCGCCCACCGGCCGGGCTCCAGCCGCCCACCGGCCTGGCTCCAGCCGCCCGCCGGAGGGGCTCCAGCCGCCCGCCGGCCGGGCTCCAGCCGCCCGCCGGCCGGGCTCCAGCCGCCCGCCGGAGGGGCTCCAGCCGCCTGCCGGAGGGGCTCCAGCCGCCCGGTCTCCAGCCGCCCACCGGCCGGGCTCCAGCCGCCCACCGGCCGGGCTCCAGCCGCCCACCGGCAAGCACCCGTGCACACAACAATCGCTCGCCAGCAGGCACCTACAATGGTTGCCCACAATCCAGTGAAAACAGAGGCATAAAAGGCAGGTACAGCAGACCAGTTGATGCACATCCCCAATCTGTACCCATGCCCGTCCAGACTCCGCCTGTACCCATGCCCGTCCAGACTCCGCCTGTACCCATGCCCGTCCAGACTCCGCCTGTACCCATGCCCGTCCAGACTCCGCCTGTACCCATCCCTGTCCAGACTCCGCCTGTACCCATGCCCGTCCAGACTCCGCCTGTACCCATGCCGGCCAGACTCCGCCTGTACCCATGCCCGGCCAGACTCCACCTGTACCCATGCCCGTCCAGACTCCGCCTGTACCCATGCCCGTCCAGACTCAGCCTGTACCCATTCCCGTCCAGACCGTCTCAGAAAAACTTTGTATAGCACCACTCACAGCCTCAGGGCATCCCAAAGCACTTGTCGTCCAATTCAACACAATCACGGTTATAATGCAACAAGATACCACACAAAAGCAGTGAGAGAAACGGCCAGACAATCTGTTTTTGCATCGGCGGAGGAGCGATGGATACTTGGCCAGGACACTGGGGAGAACTTCCCTGCTCATCTTTCAGTAGTGGCCGTGGGATCTTTTAGGTCGACCCGAGAAGGGGGGGGGGGGGGGGGGGAGCAGACGAGGCAGGGTCTCAAGCTGGCGCCTCCGTCAGTGCCGCACTCCCTCAGCACTGCATCGGCGGGCTGGCAAACACTCCCCATTATCGGGGGGGGGGGGGGGGGGGCAAACAAAATAAACAGCTCCCCCAGGTCAATATGTGCAGCTGGTTTAGCTCACTGGGGTAAATCGCTGGTTTTTAAAAGCAGGCCAGCAGCACGGTTCGATTCCCGTACCAGCCTCCCCGAACAGGCGCCGGAATGTGGGGACTAGGGGCTTTTCACTGTAACTTCATTTGAAGCCTACTCGTGACAATAGGCGATTTTCATATCTGAAGCAATACTTTCAATGAAAAGTACCAACTCAAGGTATATCTGGAATAACAATGTAACGGGGGGGGGGGGGGGCAGTGTTAAAAAGAGAAGAGGGGTGAGCGAAATCTTTTAGTCTCTCTGGTTGCCCCCCCCCCCTCCCCTCCCCTCCCTCCCCCCCCCCCCTCCCCTCTAAATGAGCAGGATTGTGTGGAGTTATCTTGTGTGTTAATGAAGGAATGGGACAGGAACTTCCTACTGTGCAGAGAGATTCTCTGCCAGAGACCCGACCCCCCCCCCCCCCCCCCCCCCCCTCTGGGTGGGAGCTAAGAGTCCAGGAGATGGGATTACTTTTCAAGCTGGGCTGTTGATTTCTGCCCCAGGCAGAACTTCAAACCTCGCAACATAAAAAAAATAGGGAAGGGGTGTTCAAACCCACATTTGCCTGGACACAGGGTACCAGCCCTCAGCCACCCCCACCCTCCTCTCTACCCCCACCACCCACCACACACATACCCTCTTAAAGGCGCCACTCCTTGTGTGGATGCAGCCGGATTGAAAGAAAGCAGGGACTCTCCTAGGTAACCGCTTTCAGAGTGAGCCGATACTCCAGCCGAGCTTTTGCAAAAGATTTTATGCAACTTAAGTAAGATCCAACTTTTAATTGCACAACTTCTCGAACCGAACCTTAATCTCGAACTCGAAACTTAAGGGGAGCATTTTTTTTTAAAAAGGCACACAAAGAGCCACTCGAGAAACAGCAAAGACATGTTTCTCAAAGCCAGTAACTCAAACGGCAAAGTTTCAACTTGTTGCAAAAAAGAGAAACTGACCTTGCCGTCAGTTTCAATGCGGTCAATTTCAGTCGCTTTTCTTTGGTCACCTGAAGCTCCACAGGAGAGGAATCTTGAAACATGTCCTGCTGGTCAGAAAGCAAATGTGCTTGGCATTTCCTCCTGGCCTCTTAAAACACAAGTGGAACCATCTTCTCCCCCCCCAAAAAAAGAAAAGCCTGGACAAAAGTTTCACACAAACTTTTGGAAAAGTTACTCACAGGAGTGCAGCAGCTCGGGACGCTCGTTGTTGTCTGGGAGGAGGGGGCGAGGAGGAGGGGGAGGGGCAGCTGTGACCCCGCCCCCTTGTCTTTCCCCCACCCTGTCAATCACAACAACCAGCAACAAATCGGGGGGGCGCCTCATTAGTATGACCCTACCCCCCCCCCCTCCCCATCCCCTTGAACTCATCTGCTATTCATCACCCGGCTGGAGCCAGTCAAGGGGGCTAGGCTGGTGCAGTTGGGTCATTTATTCCCTGGGGCATTCGTCTGCCCACCTCCAGGTTGCCCCTCGAGAAAGGGGTGAGCCTCTTTCAAGGACAGAATTAGGCCACTCGCCCATCGAGTCTGCTCCGCCATTCGACCATGGCTGATATGTTTCTCATCCCCATTCTCCTTCCCCTCCCCCCCCCCCCCCCCCCCCCCCCCGACCCTGGAGCTGTGAAGCATTTATGCTAACCATCATGCTACCATGCTGCCCCCTTCTTAATCCAAGAACCTATCTATGTCTTTTTTTTAAATTTAGTGTACCCAATTATTTTTTCCAATTAAGGGGCAATTTAGCGTGACCAATCCACCTAGCCTGCACATTTTTTTTTAGATTGTGGGGGCGAAACCCACACAAACACGGGGAGAATGTGCAAACTCCACACGGACAGTGACCCAGGGCCGGGATTCAAACCCGGATCCTCAGCGCCGTAGGCAGCAATGCTAACCACTGTGCCACCGTGCTGCCCCTATCTATCTCTTAAAGACACTCAGTGATTTGGCCTCCACAGCCTCCTGCGGCAAAGAGTTCCACAGATTCCCCACCCTCTGGCTGCAGAAATTCCTCCTCTTCTCAGTTTTAAAGGATCGTCCCTTCAGTCTGAGGATGTGCCCTCGGGTTCTAGTCTCTCTTACCCAGTGGAAACATCCTCTCCACGTCCACTCTATCCAGGCCTCGCAGTATCCTGTAAGTTTCAATAAGATCCCTCCCCCCTCATCCTTCTAAACTCCCAACGAGTACAGACCCAGGGTCCTCGACCGCTCCTCGTATGACAAACCCTTCATTCCCGGGATTATTCTTGTGGAACTTCCTCAGGACCTCCTCCCAGGGTGATGTTCCCATCAGGAGTAGAGTCTGGGCGCCCACACTGTTAGGCAATTGGTTTGGCCTTAGAGACTTACTGTCTGACAGGACAGAAAGGCCCTTTCCGTCCATCATGTATGCACCCGTCCCGTTTGGAGTTTGCACATTCTCTCCATGTCTGTGTGGGGTTCGCTCCCGCATCCCAAAGATGTGCAGGGTAGGTGGATTGGCCACGCTAAATTGCCCCGTAATTGGAAGAAATGAATTGGGTACTCTAATTTTTTTAAATGTATGAGCCAGTCAAAAACAGAGATAGGTAACTGGGTCAATAGCAGCAGCCACCGGGGGGGGGGGGGGGGGGGTGGTGCATTATTGTAGTGTTTATTCTGTAACTTTATAGTGTGTTAATTTGCGTTGTTGTTAAAATGCTGGGTTGTTCATGGGGATGGGGCGAATGTATATGATTGTTAATATTATTGTTATTTTCGGTATTTTACTAAGGTGCGTTATTGTTGTATAAAATCAAAATTTCTCAATAAAAATTATTTTTAAAAAAAACAAAAAAAAAAAAAAAACAACCATCTAACGAATCGAATCCCATTTTCCAGCATTTGGCCCATAGCCGTGCCTGCCCTGGGATCTAAATACTTCTTAAAATGTTTCGAGGGTCTCTGCCTCCACTCCCCCTTTCGGGCAGCGAGTTCCAGACTCCCACCGCCCTCTGGGTGAAAAGGCTATTTCTCACATCCTCTCTAAACCTCCTTAGCTTGCCTCGGCCCAGTGAGGGAGCAATCAGACAGTCATCGGCCAGCGCCGACTGTGAGGAGAGATTCCCTGGAATCGAGAAGGTTGAGGAGGGACCCGACTGTGGTGTAACGACGACAATCTCTCCCTCAATGTCAGCAAAACTAAAGAGCTGGTCTTTGACTTCAGGAAGCAAAGTACTGTACACGCCCGTGTCTGCATCAACGGGGCCGAGGTGGAGATGGTTAAGAGTTTCAAATTCCTAGGTGTGCACATCACCAACAATCTGCCCTGGTCCACCCACGTCGATGCTACCACCAAGAAAGCACAACAGCGCCTATACGTCCTCAGGAAACTAAGGAAATTCGGCATGTTTCGGGGCTGGTTTAGCACAGGGCTAAATTGCTGGCTTTTAAAGCAGACCAAGGCAGGCCAGCAGCGCTGTTCAATTCCTGCACCAGCCTCCCCGAACAGGCGCTGGAATGTGGTGACTAGGGGCTTTTCACAGTAACTTCATTTGAAGCTTTTGTTTGAAATTTGAAATTCATTTGAAATTTTTGGATGGGTTGATGGAGCATAAGAGAAGGCAAAATTTGGAAACGCAATTGGGCTGGAGGAGATCATGATTGTATTCTATAGGGCAGCACGGTGGCCTAGTGGTTAGCACAACCGCCTCACGGCGCTGAGGTCCCAGGTTCGATCCCGGCTCTGGGTCACTGTCCGTGTGGAGTTTGCACATTCTCCCCGTGTCTGCATGGGTTTCGCCCCCACAACCCAAAAATGTGCAGAGTAGGTGGATTGGCCGCGCTAAATTGCCCCTTAATTGGAAAAAATAATTGGCTAATCTAAATTTATTTTTTAAAAAAATTTTTTTTAATGATTGTATTCTATGATTAACCTAGGACAAAAGTTCGGCACAAAATCGTGGGCCGAAGGGCCTGTTCTGTGCTGTATTTCTCTATATCTAAGCCTACTTGTGACAATAAGCGATTTTCATTTCATTTCATTTTCATGTCCATATTGATTCTTCCCAACTTTTACAGGTGCACCATAGAAAGCATCCTATTGGGCTGCATCACAGCCTGGGTATGGCAACTGCTCGGCCCAGGACCGTAAGAAACTTCAGAGAGTCGTGAACACCGCCCAGTCCGTCACATGAACCTGCCTCCCATCCATTGACTCCCTCTACACCTCCCGCTGCCTGGGGAAAGCGGGCAGCATAATCAAGGATCCCTCCCACCCGGCTTACTCACTCTTCCAACTTCTTCCATCGGGCAGGAGATACAGAAGTCTGAGAACACGCACAGACTCAAAAACAGCTTCTTCCCCACTGTCACCAGACTCCTAAATGACCCTCTTATGGACTGATGGAGCTATGGACTGATCTGATCTCTTCACACATCTTTATCCGATGCCTGTGTCTACATATTTACATTGTGTATTTTATGTTTACCCAATTATGTCTTTTCTTTTCATGTACAGAATGATGCGTTTGAGCTGCACGCAGAACAATGGTTTTCACTGGACCTCGGTACACGTGACCATAATCCAATCTAATCCAGGGTCCTTTTTTTTAAAGGAATTTTAAAGGGATTGATGGGTTACAGATAGAAACAATTGTCACTGGTTCGGGAGAGTCTTGGAGAAGGGGGTGAGGGCAAGAACATAACTTGAAATGTGGAGGCAAACCACCCAGGAGGGGAAGTTAGAAAACACTGCCTTTACATTAACACTGCAATGAAGTTACTGTGAAAATCCCCTAGTCACCCCATTCTGGTACACAGAGGGAGAATTCAGAATGTCCAATTCACCTAACGGCACGTCTTTCGGGACTTGTGGGAGGAAACCGGAGCACCCGGAGGAAACCCACGCAGACACGGGGGGAGAACGTGCAGGCTCCGCACAGACAGTGACCCAGCCGGGAATCGAACCTGGGATTCCGGCGCTGTGAAGTGTCAGTGCTAACCACTGTGCTACCATGCTGCCCATAAAGGGGAAAGGAGTAGAACATTAGTAATTGGGGACTCAATAGTCAGGGGCACAGATAGGAGATTTTGTGGGAGCGAGAGAGACTCACGTTTGGTATGTTGCCTCCCAGGTGCAAGGGTACATGATGTCTCGGATCGTGTTTTCCGGGTCCTTAAGGGGGAGGGGGAGCAGCCCCAAGTCGTAGTCCACATTGGCACTAACGACATAGGTAGGAAAGGGGACAACGATGTCAGGCAGGCCTTTAGGGAGCTAGGATGGAAGCGCAGAGCGAGAACAAACAGAGTTGTTATCTCTGGGTTGTTGCCCGTGCCACGTGATAGTGAGATGAGGAATAGGGAGAGAGAGCAATTAAACACGTGGCTACAGGGATGGTGCAGGCGGGAGGGATTCAGATTTCTGGATAACTGGGGCTCTTTCTGGGGAAGGTGGGACCACTATAGACAGGATGGTCTACATCTGAACCTGAGGGGCACCAATATCCTGGGGGGGAGATTTGTTAGTGCTCTTTGGGGGGGTTTAAACTAATTCAGCAGGGGCATGGGAACCTGGATTGTAGTTTTGGGGTACGGGAGATTGAGAGTATAGAGGTCAGGAGCACAGATTTGATTTCGCAGGAGGGTGCCAGTGTTCAGGTAGGTGGTTTGAAGTGTGTCTACTTCAATGCCAGGAGTATACGAAATAAGGTAGGGGAACTGGCAGCATGGGTTGGTACCTGGGACTTCGATGTTGTGGCCATTTCAGAGACATGGATAGAGCAGGGACAGGAATGGTTGTTGCAGGTTCCGGGGTTTAGGTGTTTTAGTAAGCTCAGAGAAGGGGGCAAAAGAGGGGGAGGTGTGGCGCTGCTAGTCAAGGACAGTATTACGGTGGCGGAAAGGATGCTAGATGGGGACTCTTCTTCTGAGGTAGTATGGGCTGAGGTTAGAAACAGGAAAGGAGAGGTCACCCTGTTGGGAGTTTTCTATAGGCCACCTAATAGTTCTAGGGATGTAGAGGAAAGAATGGCGAAGATGATTCTGGAAAAGAGCGAAAGTAACAGGGTAGTTGTTATGGGAGACTTTAACTTTCCAAATATTGACTGGAAAAGATATAGTTCGAGTACATTAGATGGGTCGTTCTTTGTACAATGTGTGCAGGAGGGTTTCCTGACACAATATGTTGACAGGCCAACAAGAGGCGAGGGCACATTGGATTTGGTTTTGGGTAATGAACCAGGCCAGGTGTTAGATCTGGAGGTAGGTGAGCACTTTGGAAACAGTGACCACAATTCGGTGACCTTTACGTTAGTGATGGAAAGGGATAAGTATACCCCGCAGGGCAAGAGTTATAGCTGGGGGAAGGGCAATTATGATGCCATTAGACATGACTTAGGATGTGTTGGTTGGAGAAGTAGGCTGCAAGGGTTGGGCACACTGGATATGTGGAGCTTGTTCAAGGAACAGCTATTGCATGTTCTTGATAAGTACGTACCAGTCAGGCAGGGAGGAAGGGGTCGAGCGAGGGAACCGTGGTTTACCAAAGAAGTGGAATCTCTTGTTAAGAGGAAGAAGGAGGCCTATGTGAAGATGAGGCGTGAAGTTTCAGTTGGGGCGCTTGATAGTTACAAGGAAGCGAGGAAGGATCTAATGAGAGAGCTGAGACGAGCAAGGAGGGGACATGAGAAGTCTTTGGCAGGTAGGATCAAGGAAAACCCAAAAGCTTTCTATAGGTATGTCAGGAATAAAAGAATGACTAGGGTAAGAGTAGGGCCAGTCAAGGACAGTGGTGGGAAGTTGTGTGTGGAGGCTGAGGAGATAAGCGAGATACTAAATGAATACTTTTCGTCAGTATTCACTCAAGAAAAAGATAATATTGTGGAGGAGAATGCTGAGACCCAGGCTATTAGAATAGATGGCATTGAGGTGCGTAGGGAAGAAGTGTTGGCAATTCTGGACAAGGTGAAAATAGATAAGTCCCCGGGGCCGGATGGGATTTATCCTAGGATTCTCTGGGAAGCCAGGGAAGAGATTGCTGAGCCTTTGGCTTTGATTTTTAGGTCATCATTGGCTACAGGAATAGTGCCAGAGGACTGGAGGATAGCAAATGTGGTCCCTTTGTTCAAGAAGGGGAGTAGAGATAACCCCGGTAACTATAGGCTGGTGAGCCTAACGTCTGTGGTGGGTAAAGTCTTGGAGAGGATTATAAAAGATACGATTTATAATCATCTAGATAGGAATAATATGATTAGGGACAGTCAGCATGGTTTTGTGAAGGGTAGGTCATGCCTCACAAACCTTATCGAGTTCTTTGAGAAGGTGACTGAACAGGTAGACGAGGGTAGAGCAGTTGATGTGGTGTATATGGATTTCAGTAAAGCGTTTGATAAGGTTCCCCACGGTCGGCTATTGCAGAAAATACGGAGGCTGGGGATTGAGGGTGATTTAGAGATGTGGATCAGAAATTGGCTAGTTGAAAGAAGACAGAGAGTGGTAGTTGATGGGAAATGTTCAGAATGGAGTTCAGTTACGAGTGGCGTACCACAAGGATCTGTTCTGGGGCCGTTGCTGTTTGTCATTTTATAAATGACCTAGAGGAGGGCGCAGAAGGATGGGTGAGTAAATTTGCAGACGACACTAAAGTCGGTGGAGTTGTAGACAGTGCGGAAGGATGTTGCAGGTTACAGAGGGACATAGATAAGCTGCAGAGCTGGGCTGAGAGGTGGCAAATGGAGTTTAATGTGGAGAAGTGTAAGGTGATTCACTTTGGAAAGAATAACAGAAATGCGGAATATTTGGCTAATGGTAAAATTCTTGGTAGTGTGGATGAGCAGAGGGATCTCGGTGTCCATGTACATAGATCCCTGAAAGTTGCCACCCAGGTTGATAGGGTTGTGAAGAAGGCCTATGGTGTGTTGGCCTTTATTGGTAGAGGGATTGAGTTCCGGAGCCATGAGGTCATGTTGCAGTTGTACAAAACTCTAGTACGGCCGCATTTGGAGTATTGCGTACAGTTCTGGTCGCCTCATTATAGGAAGGACGTGGAAGCTTTGGAACGGGTGCAGAGGAGATTTACCAGGATGTTGCCTGGTATGGAGGGAAAATCTTATGAGGAAAGGCTGATGGACTTGAGGTTGTTTTCGTTAGAGAGAAGAAGGTTAAGAGGTGACTTAATAGAGGCATACAAAATGATCAGAGGGTTAGATAGGGTGGACAGCGAGAGCCTTCTCCCGCGGATGGAGGTGGCTAGCACGAGGGGACATAGCCTTAAATTGAGGGGTAATAGATATAGGACAGAGGTCAGAGGTGGGTTTTTTACGCAAAGAGTGGTGAGGCCGTGGAATGCCCTACCTGCAACAGTAATGAACACGCCAACATTGAGGGCATTTAAAAATTTATTGGATAAGCATATGGATGATAAGGGCATAGTGTAGGTTAGATGGCCTTTAGACTTTTTCCATGTCGGTGCAACATCGAGGGCCGAAGGGCCTGTACTGCGCTGTATCGTTCTATGTTCTATGTTCTATTTATGGAATATGGAGTGAAAATGCATGGCAAAAGATATAGTTTACCCACCCACAATCCAACAGAAGTGGTTTGACAAGCTCATGGAGCTTACTGGCCTCCACCCATGAGCCAGTGTGGTCTTAAGTCAGGCAACAAGACCAACAACAACAACAACACAGCACCTTGAACATCTTAAATGGCCCTCAAGGCCTGGGCCAGTGGTAGCGACGTTCGCAATGAATTCACCAGTTTGCCAATGTCTCCATTCGGTGTGTTCCATGGAGGAGAGCGGGGAAGTGGAAATCAGGGAGAAAGCAGCAGTTCTTCCCACCTGAGAGAGTCATTAATCCCGGCCAACACCAGGACGTGAGAAATGGGAGGAGGAGTAGGCCATTCAGCCCCGCCCCCAAGCCTGCTCCGCCTTTCAATAGGAATGAAGGATTATCTGGGATCTGGGCGTTGCTGCCCCTGCCTACTTGGCCTGGAAGCAAACAAGTGTGCGGGTAAGGACGGCAGATTTCCTTCCCTAAAGGACATTAGTGAACCAGATGGGTTTTCACAACAAAAGAAAAACAATTGCCAATATTTGACTTTTAATTCCAGATTGTTATGAATTTTACCATTTGCTATGGTGGCATTCGAACCCTGGCCCTCAAAGTATTACGTGTTCAGTGACAATCCCACTGCGCCACAGCCCTCCCTTAGTTCCCCTCTAGTGCAAATCTCCATTCATCTCAGCCTTGAATATATACTCCACATGTCAGCTCCTCAGTCTCCAGGGGAAAGAATTCCCAGGATTCACAAACCTCGGAGCGAAAAACGCTCCCCCTCTCAATCTCAAATGATTGACAACTGGAGTATTGTGTCCAATTCTGGACGCCATGGGCGGGATTCTCCGATCCCCGCCGGGTCGGGGAATCGCCGGGGGTCGGCGTGAATCCCGCCCCCGCCGTCCTCCTAATTCTCCCGCCCCCGCCCCCCCCCCATCGTGAAATCACCTGGTTCTGGACTGCACATCCAGGGAAACACCCTCTCGGAGTTTAACCCCATCCAGCCCCCTCAGAATCAGATATGTTTCATAAAACATAGAAAATACAGCACAGAACAGGCCCTTCGGCCCACGATGTTGTGCTGAATTTTTGTCCAAGATTAAGAACAAATTAATCTGCACCCCATCATTCTACCGTAATCCATGTACCTATCCAATAGCCGCTTGAAGGTCCCTAATGTTTCCGACTCAACTACTTCCACAGGCAGTGCATTCCATGCCCCACTACTCTCTGGGTAAAGAACCTACCTCTGACATCCCCCCTATATCTTCCACCAGTCACCTTAAATTTATGTCCCCTTGTAATGGTTTGTTCCACCCGGGGAAAAAGTCCCTGACTGTCTACTCTATCTATTCCCCTGATCATCTTATAAACTTCTATCAAGTCTCCCCTCATCCTTCTCTGTTCTAATGAGAAAAGGACGAGCACCCTCAACCTTTCCTCGTAAGGCCTACTCTCCATTCCAGGCAACATCCTGGTAAATCTCCTTTGCACCTTTTCCAAAGCTTCTACATCCTTCCTAAAATGAGGTGACCAGAACTGCACACAGTACTCCAAATGTGGCCTTACCAAGGTTTTGTACAGCTGCATCATCACCTCACGGCTCTTAAATTCAATCCCTCTGCTAATGAACGCTAGCACACCATCGGCCTTCTTCACAGCTCTATCCACTTGGGTGGCAACTTTCAAAGATCTGTGAACATAGACCCCAAGATCTCTCTGCTCCCCTACATTGCCAAGAACCCTACCGGGGTCAATGAAATGATCTCCCATTCTTCGCCCGTTCAATTTCTCATCACAGGACGGACAACCCTCTCCGATGCCCAGATCCGCCTCCGCGCTCAGAAACGGGAGTTGAAAACCGGAAACCATATTCCAGGCGTGGGGGCCTCACCAAAATCCTGCCCGCCTGTGGCAAAATATCATTCCTCTTGCGTCCGCAGCAGCTCCGTGGAAGTAAAGGCCAACCTACAATTAGCCTTGGCGATTGCTCGCCGGGCCTACATGCTAACTCTGTGCGTCTCGTCTCCGCGGCTCACCCAGAGATCTCTAAACAGCAACATTTGCAAGTTCTAGAATGGAGAGATCTTTGAAAGATCACAATCAACGCAGCCATTGTCTCTGCCGCCACCTCTTTTAGAATCCGAGGGTGGAGGCCATCAGCAGACCAAAAAAATAAGGAGCAGCATGAGGCCATTCGGCCCCTCGAGCCCGCCATTGAATGAGATCATAGCCGATCTGATATTCTTCTAAAACCTGCATCCCACCCACCCCACCCCCTCCCTCCTCCCTTTGCTTACCCCGAGTATGTCCATCCAGGCCTTAAAAATATTCACTCCGCATCCACTGCTCGCCAGGGAAGGAAGTCCCAGAGACTCTGGCACGGTAGCACAGCGGTTAGCACAGTTGCTTCACAGCTCCAGGGTCCTCCCCAGGCCCACTCCCCCACCCTATCCCCGTCACCCCACCTAACCTTTGGTCACTAAGAGGCAATTTAGCGTGGTCAATCCACCTAATCTGCACATCTTTGGACTGATGGGTCAGTAATTGGCCAGTTTGGATTTGTCCTTTTTGTGTGCAGGACATACTCGGGCAATTGCCATGTAGATGCCAGTGTTGTACGTGTCCTGGTACAGCTTGGCTAGGGGAGCGGCAAGTTCTGGAGCACAACTCTTCAGTGCTATTGTCGGAATAGTGTCAGTAAATAATGGCATTCTGGGAAAAGTGGTCAACTTTTAGATCAAAGCCAAGCTCACAGATCACATAACCTAAGGCCTGAATAAAAGCAGAAAAGGTCAACTTTACCCGAAAACTGGCTGACTCTAAACTCGGATAAAATTCAGTCGTCATAACCCAGAGCAGTCTAAGTACACAAGATAAGCTAGAACTTGTCTTTTTTGATACTTAAACAAGTCTGCTCCATTTCTTAAACATGCGATCAAAAGACAAGATAATGATATGAGACCCCGAGTCCTCAAAGGTCAGCAAGGTCACGCCAGTTTTATGATATTGCTTATGTTTTACCAAGGTGACGCATTTGGGGTACGACATATCCCAAAAAGCAGGATCCTGTCCAATCAATGGGGAGCCATGGATATGCTTTAGTGCCGCATATAAAATAGGTTCCATTGTAGGCTGTAAAATCATCAACTGATGTTATCCAGGGGATTGGAGATGTCTGTCCCCATGAACCGTTAGAGGTTATATTCCATACCCTGGACCAATCACAGTTAAACATGCCCGTGTTGGATATGCCTGGTACCGGTCTTTGCCAGTCAATTGTAAGGTTGCACCTACTTTGCCCCATTAACTTTCCTTTCCCTGATTTATTAAAACATATGGGGCGAAATTCTCCGCCCCCCACGATGGGTGGGAGAATAGCGGGAGGGCCTTCCCGACATTTTTGCCGCACTCCCGCTATTCTCCCCCCCCCCCCCCGCCGAAGTCCCGACCCGAATCGCTGCCGCCGTTTTTTTACGGCCGGCAGCGATTCTCAGCTGTTAGATGGGCCGAAGTCCCAGCCCTTTCCGCCGTTTTTACGAACGGCAAACACACCTGGTCTTGCCGTTCGTAAAAACGGCGTCACAAACTCGCTATTAATAACCATGGCACCGATTGGCACGGCCGTACCACGGCCGTGCCAAGGGTGCCATGGGCCCGCGATCGGTGGGCACCGATCGCGGGCAGCGGGCCCGATGCCCGCGCACTACTTGTCCTTCCGCCGCCCCGCAGTATCCATTCGCGGGGCGGCTGAGGGGCAACCCGGCCCGCGCATGCGCGGGTTTCGCGCAAAAACGCGATGACGTCACCCGCGCATGCGCGGGTTGGAGTCTTCCAAACTGCGCATGCGCGGCTGACGTCATATGACGCGTCAGCCGGCGCTAACTCCGGCAAGCGGGCTTAACGATATTCGTTAAGCCCGTCTTGCCGGAGCCTACGGCGTCGGGCTGCTAGCCCCGACCGGGGACCAGAATCGGTCCCCGGTCGGGAAGGGGCGCGCTGCCGTAAAACCCGCCCGGGTTTTACGCCAGCTTTACGATTTCTCCCGTTTTGGGAGAATCGCGCCCATGGAACCTTGAACATTATACGAGTGGACAGTGAGGGAGGGTGGAGTTAAGGCATGATTATAGGTAGGTTGATACGAAGCTGAAAATTTAGTCATGTCATAGCCAGCAGCTCTCCATATTTTCATATTCCCCTATCTCCCCTGATCCCTGTTTGATTTTGTCGTAAAATCCATTCAACTGTCTCTGCGGTACGAAAGGGGAGAGATTGGAGAGGTATTCCTTCCCTCGAATGGACGGGGATGTGGGTACAAACCCAACATTTACTTATATTCAAATTTTCGGCATAAAGATATGACATATGTAAATAGGTATTGGAAGGTAGGTCTCGTTTAATTCGTTTTTTTACTACCGAGTGGCCATTAAAGCTAAATAGTCCAGAGAGTCCAAAAATTATACTGAAGATCTTCATCCTGTGTTCTCATCTGGGTTGGCGACTATCTTCTTGCAATCGGATAGATGTATCCAACTGGAACGTCCTTCAAGTTTGACCAAAGTTGGTGCCGTCAGTAGTACGAGGAAGGGTCCGCTCCAGCGTTGTCCTAGTTTCTTTCTGTCCCAGTTTTTCACCAACACGTGGTCTCCGGGTTTGATCACTGGATATCGAGGGACGGCTGTCCCTGTCGTTACTGGTAGATGTGCCTGTTTTACCTGTGAGTGGAGAAAATTCAGAGAAAGCGTTAATTGCTTCAAATAGTTCTGCATTTGTTCCCCCAACACATGGAGGTCTACTCCCTCTAGGGGTTTTTCATGGGCATCCCAGGGAGTCCTCATTGGCCGACCATTGACTATCTCTGCAGCTGACAGTCCGGTCTGCGAATGGGGAGTCACTCGCATGTGAAACAGTGCCAAAGGTAATACTTTTAGCCAATTTAACCCAGTTTCTTCAGTTAATTTAGATAATTTTTCTTTTAAAGTCCCGTTGGCTCTTTCCAGAATTCCTGCTGCCTGCGGGTGATACGCGCAGTGCAGTTGCTGTTTAATTACGAGTGCTTCGCACAATTCAGTATTGATCCGAGCTACAAAATGTGGTCCATTTTCTGAACTCACCATTTTGGGTACCCCAAAACGAGGAATGACTTCCGTTAACAACAACTTCACTACTGTATGTGACGTACAATTAGTGGTGGGGAAGGCTTCAATCCATTTACTAAACACATCGATTATTACTAAACAATATTTATAGCACTGTGCTTTTGGCAATTCAATAAAATCAAGCTGTATACAAGCAAAAGGACCATCTGGCAAGGGAGTGGTTCCTGGAGAGCATTTAATACCTTTACCCTTATTATGTTTCATGCAAATGACGCATCGATCCAGCCGCATTTGCGCTGCCGTATTCAAATCTGGGTGCCACCAAGTTTTTAGGAGTAGCTGTACCACTCCCTCCTTGCCAAGATGGGTACAAGAATGCAAATAATCAACAAGTACCGGCAATAAAGAATTCGGAATACAAACTTGACCAACTGGAGTCAGCCAGAGGTCTCGTGTCAAGGAGTGCGAACACCTCATTGATTTCCATAGTGTTCGCTCAGAATCAGAGGCGTCCCTCTGTAAATTTTGAACTTCAGCTATCTCTGGCATGCCCTTCGTCCTCAATGCAGGTACCTGGTTTAGAGCCTGATTAGCCCCACTGGGAACAATTAAAGAGGTTGATGAAGCTGCAGTTTTAGCAGCTGAATCAGCACGGGCATTTCCTAATTGAACAGGAGTGTCACCCTTCGTGTGCGCAACACATTTAATAACTGCCAATTGACGGGGAAGCTGAATAGCATCGAGGAGATTTTTAACCCAAAGAGCATTTTGAATGGGAATTCCCACAGAGGTGAGAAAGCCTCGCTGTTGCCAGAGGCGGCCAAAATCATGGGTCACGCCAAAGGCATACCTAGAATCAGTGTAAACATTAGTACTTTTGTCTGTGGCCAAAATACATGCTCGAGTAAGGGCGACTAGCTCGGCTTTTTGTGCAGAGACAGGGGTCTGGGAGGCTGCTGCTTCCTGCACGTCAGTGTCGGTCACCACGGCATATCCCGACTGTGGGACGGGAAATGGAAGAACTGCCATCAACATCAAAAATTAGATCTGGATTATCAATAGGCCTGTCCGTTAAATCCAGGCGAGGCGCGGTAAGGAAGTGATTCCGAAGTAAACAGTCGTGTGGTGGGCCCCCAAGGTTATCGGGGGGCTGTTCGAGGAACACAGCAGGATTTAAGGTTGAACAATAATGAAAAGAAAGGTAGGGGTTTTACAATAGTGAAACCTCATAGCGGCTCAAGCGTGCTTGAGTCAGATGCTGGGTTTGCTGAGCCGTTAGGAGAGACACAATAGAGTGCGAAGTATGCACTTGTACTGGCTGGTGAAGGGTCAGATTAGAGGCTGCCTGTGCTAACAAATGGACAGCCATAAGAATGTGGGTGCAGGGAGGTAGCCCCCAAGCTACAGGATCTAATTTAGTAGACCAGTAGGCGACCGGGCGACGCCGGTCACCGTGTTCTTGTGTAAGAACACCAGTGGCACATTGATCAAGAACATTAATGTACAGCTGAAAGGGTCTGTCATACATAGGTTGTCCTAGTGCTGGGGCGGTAGCCAGGGCATTTTTCAGAGTAATAAATGATTGCTTTGCTGAATCAGGTAGTTCAAACTTAAGAGGAGCATTTTGAGAGGAGTACGGAGTTAATTCTTTAGTATGTACAGTAACATTCGGAATCTATTGTCTGCGAAAGTTCACTAATCCTAAAAAGGCTCGCACCTGCTTGGGTGATGTAGGAAATGGGGTCTGCAGTATAGGAGAAATGCGTTCCTGAGTAAGCGAGCGATCAGTAGCACTTATTAGGACATCCAAAAATTTGACCTGTCGTTGGCCTTTATGAACTTTAGCGGGCGGGATCACATATCTCCATGAATGAGGACGGATGAGCAGGTAAAAGGTGTCACACTGGTTAGCGATGAAATCAGGGCTGGCAAGGAGTAAGTCATCAACATATTGAATGATGGTGGAGCCACCAGGAGGTGCTAATGTCGCTAACCGGGAGTGCAATGCCTGTGAGAAAATGGTTGGAGAATGAATGAAGCCCTGTGGGAGCCTAGTCCAAGTGTATTAGTTGCTCTTAAATGTAAAAGCAAACAAATACTGTGATTCAGGGGCGAGGGGTATCGCAAAAAAGGCATGTTGTAAATCAACAAGGGTGAAAATAGTGGCTTCCAGTGGGACATTACTAAGGATTGTCACCGGGTTTGGGACAATAGGATGTAAGGGTTCCACTATCTGATTAATACGCCGGAGGTCTTGGACCAAACGCCATTCGGGTGGTCTTCCTATCTTTGGAACTGGAAGAATCGGGGTGTTACAGGGCGATTGGCACGGTATTAAAATTCCCTGTTGAAGGAACGATTGAATCATGACCGAGACTCCTTCTTCAGCCTCGGGGCACAAAGGGTACTGTGAAATCGAGGGCAAGGGCATATCAGGTTTGACTCTAATAACAACGGGAGGGACATTAGTGAGACCAGCTTCGTGTTTGGAGGCTGCCCATAAATCTGCGGGTAGTTCAGGAGTCGTAGATTGGGCTGAACGATGGTGGTGCAGTGTGCCAATGAGGACAAATGGGCGTTTAAAATATTCTAAAGTGCCTGCGGGTAGGGTTTGACTTCCATTAAGGAAAGGATCAGCTTGTCCTCTTAGTGCAGCTGCCAGAAATCCCAAGGACTTGGCACTGTAGCCTTCGTTGACCGAAAGGGTCACGTGGGGTGACACAAGTCTCGACTGACGCCATAGGCTGTGGGGTAAATCGACAAGAAAGGCAGACCCTTCTTTTCCCTTAGCGAGGCCAACAAAGGAAACGGATTGTAGAGAACCGATGGCGTCTTGGTAAATGCTCTCCAAACCGGGCGAGCATCCTGTATGATCGTAGCAAAGAGTGACATGTGGATTGGGAATATCTAAGGGACGTGAAAAGTGTGAGGGATCAAAATCAATCGATCACCTCTGTGGAGTAGTGAATAGGGGGAAATTCCGAAGCTGGGCCTGTGGGATAGCTGATATAGTAATGCCGTTATCAAGGCAACTATCTCCACCTGTAAGGGACACAGCAAATCACGTCCGGCCAGGTTGAAGCCGAGGACGCGAGTAACCGTGAAAGGAATGCAACATTCCCGGCCCTCAAACTGAACAGAGAACAGCTTTGTAAGTGGGTAAACAGCACCTTTCCCCATGAAACCAGCAAGTTCCACATGTTTATCAGAAAGGGGAAAGCTATGGTTCTGAATTAATGTCCAGTCCAATGTAGAATAAGTAGCACCTGTGTCAATCAAAAAGGAGATGGGCACGTCTTCTATGTAAATCGTTGCTGTGGGCTCGTCAGAGTGGTCTGTTGAGAGGACTGGAAAGTTCGATCGAGCTAGTCAGTAGGGGTTGAAATCTACCTTGTCGTCGGGCTGCTGGACAATCCCTAGCGTAGTGGCCTGTACGCTGACAGTTGAAGCAAGTGACATTATATCTGGCAGGAGGACGACGCGGAGGAGCGATGTCAAAATCTCCCGTGTGTGGAGTGTAGGTGCCTGTGAGCGGTAACCAAATTCAGGAGGGTCCGTGGAACGTGGGCGATAGTAACGTGAATCTGTCTGAGAGTTTTGATTCTTCGGAGCTCTTGTTTGAGAGGGACGTTGGACGAATTCGGATTTAATTCTGGGCGAAGTGTCTTTGTAAGAGGCGTCACGGCTGCGGCCTTTGCTCCAATAATACGACACAGCACGTTTCATTTGAGGTTTAGGATTGTCAGACCAATCCATGTTATTAGTTTTAATACTGGGTGCCACGCGGTCAGGTAAAACCTGCATTAAATTGGGGAGACTGTGTGCCTGCATTGAAAGCAATGTCTCCGGAGTAAGGAGTATACACGCCACAAAAGCGGTCAAAAAATTCTGGACCATCTTCCTTAGAAGTGGGGGTACATTCAAGAAGTTTGGCGATGTCAACGGGTTTACGGAGAGCACGTTTTAATGCAGGGAACATTAAAGTACGCTGATCGTCTTCCGTTTGGTGTGCGGCGCTAAAGGCCTTCCACGTGTCCCCATGAACTCCCAATTCGTTTTTCCATCTTTCCCCTAATTCTGGGGGAAGGGATGAATAAATCAGTGAATATTGATCACGTGCGGTAGCCCCGTACATGGTCGCAGTTCTCCTCAAAAACTCAGTGAACCCTCCTGGGTCATCTTTGCAGGAAGGACATTGGGCCATGATCAAACATAGCTCATGGGGTTTAAAAGCCCGCCACACTTCAATGAATGTGTCGTCATTATCAGCAGCGCGGGGGTTAATAACACTCCTAATGAGATAATTTGCGGGGGGGGGGGGGGGAGGTCGTGGAGGAAAGATTTCCTCCTCCTTAGGTTGGAGTGATAAATCAAAAAATGCCTGATCAACAGAGGTAAAGGGTTGTTCGATATTTATGGCTTGCGTATGTGATCGAGTGCGTGTCGCTACGGGGGATGCATCAGCGGGAGTTTCATTGGTAATCGGATCAGGAGGTGGAGTCAGGACTTGGGATGGTGGAATTGTAGGATCGGGGAGTGCAGGATGAGGGTGGGGTCCAGGGTTCAAATCCTCCTCCTCTTCCGTATCGCCTGAATAGGGGAACATCGGCATGCCAGAGCAACTGGGAGGATCCTCCTTTCCTATAATCTTACGAGCTATCCCTATTTGTCTGGTGAGTGGAGGTTTCTTATTGCTGAGTTGCTGTTATAGTGTTTTAACTGTTTTCTATCCCAAAGCTCACATTACAATTTTAAAGTCTCCCGATTTTTCGCTTTACCATTCACACAATCATCAATATCTCTTTTGCGGGCGTTATTTCTCCAACTCATAAATAGTGATTGTTCATTGCGTTAAGCAGGCTGTTTTTTTTCCACTGTGAAATTTAAGATTTCAATTTGAAGCCGACGTTTCTCTGCCAAATAATTTTTTTAGCAACAATGCAATTATCGTAGTTCCAAGTTCCCTGTGTCACCTCGTGGCCAGATATCGTTACCTAATTTATTGTTTAAATCAGCGCTGCAACCAATCTTCGAATATTACGTTCTTGAGAAGGGGTTTCCAAACACATGAAAAGTAGAGGGGATTTGCCCCTAGTTTTATCTAAGGTTTGTCCCATAATGTCAGAAAAAATGTGCCCCTGGCAAAAAATATTCCCAGAAAATTCCTGGTACTAAATCCAATTGGAGGGTCCCTGAGCCAAAAATTACTCACAGCCTGTATAAACCTGATCCGGATGGCAAACGAGATCAAAAGGTCCCTGACGTTCAGCTACTCACAAGCGGGTCCCAGACCCAAGGTAAACAACAATCGGGTCCCTGACCCTAAACACTTTATTCACAGTCAAATTTAGATTCGAGCACCGTCACCTGTTCCGTCAGGGATGAGGGGTCACAGCACAGATCCGAGAGAGAGAGAGAGAGAGAGAGAGACCAAAGTTAATCTTACCTTGTGCCAGCGTCTGTCTCTTTACCCCGGCCGTGGCTTCGATCACTTTTTTCAGTCCCCCACGGAATTCACTCAGGGTTTTTTTCTCGCAGGGCCAAAATGTCGTAGTTAATATTTTCCCCGCCTCTGGACTGTGATAGATAGATTCAACAAGGTTCGTTAGGTAAGCAAAACAAGGCTTTATTTACGAACTACAACTGCTAGCAGTAATGGCTGAAACTTGGAGTCGGAAGGCAGTCAGATACAGACGACTGGGGCGCGATTCTCCGCAAATGCGGAGAGTCGTGAAGGCTGCCATGAAACTGGCCGTGTTTCACGGCAGCCTCCGCGTCCCCTCCCGGGACACGATTCTGCTCCCCGGTCGGGGCTAGCAGCGGGGCCCCGTGAAGCACGGCATCGCAGGCTTAGCGAACTTCGCTAAGCCCGCGCGCCAAGGTTAACGGCGGCTGACGCAAACGATGACGTCCGCCGCACATGCGCGGATGGCGTCATCACGCATATGCGTGAAACCCGCGCATGCACGGACCGTTATGCCCCTCAGCCGCCCCGCGGACTGATCCAGCGGGGCGGCGGAGGAACAAAGAGTGCGCGGGGTTCGGACCCGCTGCCCCCGATCGGTGGGCACCGATCGCGGGCCCATGCCACCCTTGGCACGGCCGTGCCAATCGGTGGCATGGTTCTCCAGAACGGCACTTGCGGCCGTTTTCACGAACTGTGAGAGCAGGTGTGTTGGAGTTCGTGAAAACGGCCGTAAAGGCCTGGGAAATCGGCCCATCGGATAGGGGAGAATCGCTGCTCGCCGTAAAAAACGGCGAACAGCGATTTGTGTCGTGGGGCGGCCGTGGGGAGGGGGGGGGGAGAATAGCGGGAGGTCGGGAAAAATGTCTGGAAGGCCCTCCCGCTATTCTCCGACCCGTCGTGGGGGGGCGGAGAATCGCGCCCCTGGTTCCTTTCCAAGTCTGCGCTATTACAGAGAAATAGGACAATATTTATACAGTATATGGATCAAGATTACGTGAAAACAGCTTGGTCAGGAATTTGATCAAAAGTAAAACATAAGCAATATCATAAAACTGGCGTCACCTTGCTGACCTTTGAGGACTCACACCGAGGGAGAATTCAGAATGTCCAATTCACCTAACAGGCACATCTTTCGGGACTTGTGTGAGGAAAGCGAGCACCCGGAGGAAACCCACGCAGACACGGGGAGAACGTGCAGACTCCGCACGGACAGCCGGGAATCGAACTCGGGTCTCTGGCGCTGTGAAGCCACAGTGCTAACCACTGTGCTAGTTCCAGTATCAGAGGTAAGGAGGCCACAATACTTGTGGTGCTAGTATTGTGTAAGGAATGGAGGAGCAGTGTGCTTTTTTAAACGGTAAGAGACAGGGAATCAGATGGATTTGGGTGTCTTTGTACATGAAAAGTTAACATGCAAGTACAGCAAGCAATTAGGGAAGCGACTGATATATTAATTAAGCTTCATTGTAAGGAGGTCGGAGTACAAAGTAAGAATGTTTTGCTGCAACTATATGGAGCACTGGTGCGACCACACTGGAGTAGCGTGTACGATGTTGGTTTCTGTCCCGAAGGAATTAATGTCGTTGCCTTAATAGTGGATGCAATGGAAGGTTCACCAGCTTGATTCCTGGAATAAGAGGGTTGTTCCTCGACATGAATGCTGTCTGGGGGTTAGAAGAACGAGAGGTGTTTTCTTCTGTGAAATTCAGAGAGCGCTGGGTGGACAGGGAAAGACACTTCCCCCTGGCAGAAGAGACTAGGGCAGCACGATAGCACAGTGGTTAGCACTGTGGCGTCACAGCTCCAGGGTCCCGGGTTCGATTCCCGGCTTGGGTCACTGTCTATGCGGAGTCTGCACATCCTCCCAGTGTCTGCGTGGGTTTCCTCCGGGCGCTCCGGTTTCCTCCCACAGTCCAAAGACGTGCAGGTTAGGTGGATTGGCCGTGATAAATTGCCCTTAGTGTCCGAAATTGCCCTTAGTGACCCAAAAAAGGTTAGGAGGGGTTGTTGGGTTACCGGGATAGGGCTTAAGTGGGTCGGTGCAGACTCGATGGGCCGAATGGCCTCCTTGTGCACTGTATGTTCGATGTACTAGAACAAGGAGTCTAAACAATGAATGAGCATGGGTGCATCACTGTCGGCAGCTCAATGGGGTTGTGGTGAGGATCGTTTGGTAGCGGCGGCTGGTTTAGTACAGTGGGCTAAACAGCTGGCTTGTAATGCAGAACAATGTCCTCAGCGCAGGTTCAATTCCCGTACCGGCCTCCCCGAACAGGCGCCGGAATGTGGCGACTAGGGGCTTTTCACAGTAACTTCATTGATGCCTACTTGTGACAATAAGCGATTATTATGGAGAGACTCTTCAATCACATTACCCTGGCTCACCCTCGGAGCCTGTTCCTTGTTACCCTGGCTCACCGTTGGAGCCTGTTCCTTCTGCCACCTTCTTCCGATCCATCGCCTGAAGTTGCTCACACACTCCGTGGAAAATTGTGTGTTCATCCCAGGACCTGCCCTCATTTTGGAGACTGACCTTCGAAACATTCCACAGTGCTTCAGAATCGGAGGGAATTGACACTAAGACGTAGACGATAGGAGGGATGGGTACACGTTTGGGCTCAAGGTGTAGGTGTATCCTTTGGGGCTGACCAAGAGGCTAAGGGGTTAGCGACAGTGTGCAGGGGTCAGACAGGCATCATTGATTCTGACGTCCAACAGTGACGTTTGACCCAATAAATCCTCTTCAAAGTAACCTGTGACTCTCGCACAGTGTCGCTGAGCTAACATTGGGTACTGGTCCAGCAACACTTCCATTTTTTAAATTCCCACCCGTGTGCCCCCCAATCTCTCCATAGCTTTGCTCCTCCCGGATCTCTCGCTCCAGGCAAGCTCCGCCCAGCCCCTCAAACAAATGATCTCTTAAATTTCCAGACTTGAACCTATTATCGTTATCTTGACTGATTTCCTGCTCCCGTTTATGCGGAAGAACAAAGCTATGCCATTTATATGCAACTAACCTCCCATTGATGGACAAAAAGGTCATCAGACTGTGTGATGGGATAATGGATGGTCAAACGAGGTTGTCCCAAATGACAATGGATCTTGAGTAGATCATCATGGCTGAACCGGGGCATCCTGTGTATTCCCACTAACGGTTTAAGTCTGAATGGGTGAAGTTAACTCTGTGGGTGTGTCCACCTGCTTTCTGCTAGCAGCCTTTTCCCTCAGTCTGTTTAACCCCTAAATTTCCTGCTCCATCTTGGACCCCATTTCCACCCTCCGAGATCTCGGTCCTCCTCTAACTCTGGCCTCCTACCCGACCCTAACTTTAGCCGCCATTCCTTCAGCTGCCTGGGCCATAAGCTCTGGAACTCTCTTCGTCAACCTCTCCACCCCTCCATCTCTCCTTCTACAAGTTGCACCACAAAAACCACTGACCAAAGCTTTGGGTCACCTGTCGTAATGTCCTCTTGTGCGACTGTCATGACAGGGCGATATTAGGAACTTGCCTGGAGAGAGAGAGAGAGAGAGAGAAAGAATGCGTTTCGCACAGTTACAGGAAATCAACTAGAGAGGTCATGAAAGTTGCCACCAAGGCAGGCTTTGGAAAAGGGTTCTGAACAAATTTGCACAGTGGGTAGCAGTATTGCTTCACAGCTCCAGGGGTCCAGGTTCGATTCCCGGCTTGGGTCATTGTCTGTGCGGAGTCTGCACATTCTCCCTGTGTCTGCGTGGGTTTCCTCCGGGCGCTCCGGTTTCCTCCCACAAGTCCTGATAGATGTGCTGATGTTCTGAATTCTCCCTCAGTGAACAGGCTCCGGAATGTGGTTACTAGGGGCTTTTCACAATAACTTCATTGCAGTGTTAATGTAAGCCTCCTTGTGACAATAAAGGTTATTAATTATTATTAAATGTCCCGAAATGTCACTAACAGAGGAAAAATTGCTTCATAAATGCATGATGTGAAGATGCCGGCATTGGACTGGAGTGGGCACAGTAAGAAGTCTTACAACACCAGGTCTGACAGTTTTGTTTGGAGTCACTAGCTTTCGGAGCGCAGCCCCTTCATCAGGTGAATCAAATGCAAGTATTCCCTTGGCTTGTCTGTGTAAGCGGCATGAGAGTGGCATGGCTATTTAAAGTGATGTTTAATGAGAACTAGTGTGTTAAGGTTAAGGAACTGCATGTGTTAATGTTCGAGCTCCAGTAAAAGTTTAAATATTGTTTCATTTTCTTTTAATAAAATTTTTTATAAAATAACCCAGCCTTAATTCTTATATATCACACATGGAACAAATCGATCTTTCCACCCTGCTGTAAACTTCAAAAAGTTACGACATCTGATCCAGTCTCTGAGCCACTGTTGAGAGCTGACGAGGCATCTGTAACAAATTGGGGGCTCGTTGCTGGGATATTCTTATGTGTAATCACTTCTTTGGCTTGGGGTTATCGAACGTAAAGACAGTGAATGCGTGTGGGCCAATTGCATTCTTTTCGTGTTTGAAATATTGAATAGGGAGTGACTGGAAATGGCCCTAACAGTTGCAAAAGATGTCTGAGGGATGGAGGAAATTGTTCGGGAGGGTTTACAAGGGGAATTGAAAGCAAATGAGTGGGTGATAAATACAGTGCTGGACAGATAGAGTGAGAGGGAAGAGTTTGGGGTGTTGAGCGGGGCGAGAGAGAGAAACTGTTGGAGAAGAGGAAACTCTGAGGGAGGGAGGGACTGTCACAGAGAGAGAGAGGGACAGTAGAGGGAACCATTGTGAGCTGATTAGGAGATAATGTGAGTTAGAGAGAGGGCAGAACGTTTGCGGAAGCATCGGCAGAGTTAGAGAGAAAGGGCGGAGAGAAAGATTGACGGAGCGAGAGGGCGAATATGGACAGAGAGAGGAGGGGAGCGAAAAGTGGATAGGAGAAGGGATAGAGTAAGTCAGATAGAGGGGGATGTGAGAGGAGGATAGAGGTAAATTGTCCGAGAGAATGAAAGGGGGCGGGTGGGAGTGTAGGGGAGGGTTCGGTAAATAAAGCAACTTGTGTCAGAAAGAGGGAGAGAGAGGCGGAGGGTGGGAGAGAGAGGGGAAGAGTGGGAGAGAGGGGGGGGGGGGGAATGGGAGAGAGAGGGGGAGAGTGGGAGAGAGGGGGGCAGGGAAACACAAGTGGTGTGAAAGAGAGAGAGAGTGAGAGGAACGTGAGACAAACAGATATCCAGAGCCAAATGGGAAGTGGACGGAGTGTTAAATCCCATCCGATAAATCCCGGCTTCGTGATTTAGTTGACTGCTCCTGAATTGTTCATGTTTCCCAATCAGTGTTGGTGAAGCTGATTCTCACTCACATTGGATCAACAAGGTCCTGTTTCATGTACAGGTTGGCATTTTCTTCCCCAACAACTGAACCCCCACCCACACCAAACACATACACACAACACCTACACACTGCAATCCATCCATTCCCGGTATTCCAATGACCCAAGGTATGGAGATGCCGGCGTTGGGCTGGGGTGAGCACAGTGAGAAGTCTCACAACACCAGGTTAAAGTCCAACAGGTTTGTTTGGAATCACTAGCTTTGGGAGCGCAGCTCCTTCCTCGGGTGAATTACCCACCCACTGATCCTCACCTCGCCCCCTGATCTAACTCAGATTGAAACACCTTCCCGATCCCAATCAGGTTCCCCACCCATTGATACTCCCCCCCCTCCCGTTCATGCCCTCTCACTGATAACCTTCCCTCCCCTTAATACCCGCACTCACTCAATCTCTTCACCCCACCACTTCCCCACCCAATGAAACTCTTCACCTCCCTCTGATATCCTTCCCATCCCGGAAACATTTTCCAAACTCCTGACTTCCTGCCCTACCTCCCCACCACTCTCACAGCCCGGGTCTCCTCCCCCCCATCCGGCAAACTCCTTCTGTGCACCCTGATGTTTGTCAGATGCCCTGGCACTGTGGAAGGCCAGAGTGTTGGAACTCTGGCATTCCGGCCTTATCCCAGACCCTTTCCCTTGTTTTCAAACTTTCCGATATTCCCTGCAGTCATCTCCTCGTCCCGTTCCCTGAAATCCCCACAGCGTCTCCCAGCCTGAGGCACTCCCCAAAGGACCTGTCCCAGGGCACAGAGATCCTGAAGAGAATCAAGACATGGACATCAAGCTGTGATTAAAGCAGAATGTTTTATTACTCAGCACAGCCCATTATTCATACATCAGGGGTACAGGATCAGGGTGTCAGGGGTACAGGATCAGGGTGTCAGGGGTACAGTGTCAGGGGTACAGGGGTACAGGATCAGGGGTACAGGATCAGGGGTGCAGGATCAGGGGTACAGGATCAGGGTGTCAAGGGTACAGTGTCAGGGGTACAGGGTCAGGCGTACAGGATCAGGGGTACAGGATGAGGGGTACAGGATCAGGGTGTCAGGGGTACAGGGATACAGGATCAGGGGTACAGGATCAGGGGTACAGGGGTACAGGATCAGGGGTACAGGATCAGGCATACAGGATCAGGGGTACAGGATCAGGGGTACAGGATCAGGGGTACAGGATCAGACGTACAGGATCAGGGGTACAGGATCAGGGGCACAGGATCACGGGTACAGGATCAGGTGTACAGGGTACAGTATCAGGGGTACAGGATCAGGGGTACAGGATCAGGGGTACAGGATCAGGGGTACAGGATCAGGGGTACAGGGGTACAGGATCAGGGATACAGGATCAGGGGTACAGGATCAGGGGTACAGGATCTGGGGTACAGGATCAGGGGTACAGGATCAGGGGTACAGGATCAGGGGTACAGGGGTACAGGATCAGGGGTACAGGATCAGGGGTACAGGATCAGGGGTACAGGATCAGGGGTACCGTGTCAGGGGTACAGGGGTACAGGATCAGGGGTACAAGGGTACAGGATCAGGGATACAGGATCAGGGGTACAGGATCAGGGGTACAGGATCTGGGGTACAGGATCAGGGGTACAGGATCAGGGGTACAGTGTCAGGGGTACAGGGGTACAGGATCAGGGGTACAGGATCAGGGGTACAGGGGTACAGGATCAGGGGTACAGGATCAGGGGTACAGGATCAGGGGTACAGGATCAGGGGTACAGGGGTACAGGATCAGGGGTACAGGATCAGGGGTACAGGGGTACAGGATCAGGGGTACAGGGGTACAGGATCAGGGGTACAGGATCAGGGTGTCAGGAGTACAGGATCAGGGATACAGGATCAGGGGTAATTGTTTGGAACACATACACAGGGATACAGGGTTAGGGGTAGACAGACAAGGGCACGGGGTCAGTGATACAGAATCATTCGTATCTTGACAGAAACAATTGAGCCAGTTTCCGAGGAACGAGCGTTTCATTGGGTGAGGAGGTGGAGAGATTGGGCTGCTGGAAATCCATCAGCAAACTCAACTTTTCGGAATTTGAATGACATTTTGCAAGAATGTTCTTCCGCCTGGAGGAGGTCGATAAAGAATCTCGCCGCTGTTGTGCTGTCTTCCCTCTTTGGGAACTGAAATACAATATGAAGAATGAATTGAGTTATACTTTTGTATCCAGAGGGGTTTTGAAAAATAAGACTGTGGTAACCCACATTATTGTGTGATATGCATTGTGCTGTATGATACATGCCGGGGCTTGTCCAGGCTGCTCCGCCTGTGACTCCTCCCCTCGGGGCTTCTGTATATAAGCGGCAAGTCTCCGCCTCCGACCCAGTTCGAGTCCAGATGCAGGAGAATTGCTGTTTAGTGTATTAAAGCCTCAGTTACGTTTATCACTCGTTGTGTATTATTGATGGTGTATCAAAGAGCACAAACACAATTGAGAATGTCAGTGCTACTGGAGCAGACTCTGGATGACACAGGGGCAGTAATATCTCTATATTTAGTTCAATAGCTTAAGGTGGGCCCGAAATAGCGAGGCAGTGAGTTTCCACACGTCCTCAGGGGGCTCGTATAGAGAGGTTTGCCGGCAGAAATATCCTCCTGGGTTGCAGCTTTAAGATTCAAAGAATTTAACTCAATGCAGCTAATTTATATTCAAGTTATTTCATTTTTCATAGTATCACCTGAGTTCAACCAATCAGACCGTTAGTTTGACAAGAGACTAACACAGTTGGAAAGTAGTGAGAACGGACACTTACTCTGGGATACTGGACCTGCTGCAGTCGGACTGGGCAGAGTGAGAATCAGAATTGCAGTCAACAAGAGCAGCCCTTTCATCATCGTTGGTGAAGGTGTTCAGAGCCAGGCAGAAGGATGGTGCTGTCGTAATGTTCTGAATCTAATCCAGGAGAGTTGCTGTTTTTATAACCACACACAAATGAGAATGGCTCACCTGACGCCGTTCGCTCAATATATTTGTATTACATTTCCCTTAATATTGCCTCGTCATTTTCTTGAGTTCAGCTTTACACCAGGACCTCCCCTACTCTGCTAGTTTGCTTATCCCCTGGCTAAGCTTTGCATAGCGAGTGCTTCAACCAGCCTGAATCTCTTCTGTTGTAATTGGTCTTATTGTAAGGAAACTATTAGACGTAGACATAGAACAGTACAGCACAGAACAGGCCCTTCGGCCCTCCATGTTGTGCCGAGCCTTGTTCGAAACTAAGATCAAGCTATCCCACTCCCTGTCATTCTGGTGTGCTCCATGTGCCTATCCAATAACCGCTTGAAAGTTCCTAAAGTGTCCGACTCCACTATCACAGCAGGCAGTCCATTCCACACCCTAACCGCTCTCTGAGTAAAGAACCTACCTTGGACATCCCTCCTATATCTCCAGGCTTGCAGACTTGCAGGGTACTGGACAGCCTTCTTCGAGGCAATGTCCAAAGTGGTGGGGGTGAGGGTGGAGCCATGCCCGAAAGTGGCGGTCTTCGGGGTTTCAGACCAGCCAGATCTATCCTGGGGAGGAGGGCGGACGCCCTTGCCTTTGCCTCCCTGATCGCCCGCCGTAGAATCCTGTTTGGCTGGCGGTCAGCAGCACCACCCAAAGCTGCAGACTGGCTGTCCGACCTCTCGGAATCTCTCCAAATGGAGAAATTCAAATTCGCCATCCGAGGGTCAGACGACGGCTTCCACAGAACGTGGGAGCCGTTCACCCTATTGTTCCGGGACCTGTTTGTGGCCAACGAACAAGCAGCAGAATAGCCAGGTAGCCAAGAATCAGGGGAAAGTAGCCAAAGCAGGAGAGGGAGAGATAGACCGGGAGATGTGGGGGGCAGCTAAACCTCAAGGAAAGAAAGGTGACCCACAGGAGGGGGAGAGTGGGGGGTGGGGAGGGGGGGTAGAGGGAAGGGACAGGGAACAAGAGAGGAGAACCAGGGAGGTGGGGGGAGGGCTGGGAAATGACAGCCGGAAGGAGGGCACGGGATACGATAACAAACTTGGCATCTCCAGGAACAGAGAACATGGAGAATCCAGGCGAAAGACGGGAGGAACGGCTGAAGCGGAGGTGAGAGCGAGACGACAATGGCAGCGAGATCCGTCCGGGAGAAGCAAGTGACAACACCAACACCAAATCCATTCGAGTATTGCCCTCTGTAATTGTTTCTCCGGCTCCCAAATGTATATTTACCTCCCCAGTCTCCACCCCCTCCTCCCTCTCGCTCACAAACAGTCGCCTATTTATCTGTTGTAAATAATTTTCCCAGTTGTACAGAGTTGCTGCTGTTGAGCTGGTGCACAATACTCTACCAGTTATTCTATTTTATTTTTCATTTTATTTTTTATTACTACTTCTTTTTGGTATGTTTGGGTGTGCCCTTGTCATCTATACATGTATATATATTTCTTATTCTGTGTGCATAACGGTAAATATACTTTGTTCAAAAACCCAATAAAAACATTTACAAAAAAATTAATAAATACATTCCATACCCACACTGTATTAAACCCAGTATATCTATAATTCCTGGAGTGTATACGGGATGGTTTTCTTGACCAATATGTGGAGGAACCAACGAGAGAGAGAAGACCGTCTTAGACTGGGCAATGTGTAATGGGAAGGGAATCATTGGCAATCTGGCTGGACGAGGCCCCTTGGGGATGAGCGACCATAACAGGTTGGAAATGTTTGATCAAGATGCAGAGTGAAGTCGTTGATTCGGAGACTATGGTGCTGAATCTTAATAAAGGAAACTATGAAGATATGAGGCATGAGTTGGCCGTGATTGGGGAGAGGGATGACAGTGGACAGACAATGGCAAACATTCAAGGAACGCATGGGGGAACTACAGCAACTGTTCATTTCCCTCTGTCACAAAGGGGGTAAGAGGGTCAATCTATGGCTTACAGAGGAAATTGGAAATAGTGTCCGCGCCAAGGAAGAAGCATACAGATTGGCCAAAAAATATAATAGGTCGGAGGATTGTTCGGAGTTTATAATTCAGCAAAGGACCAAGGGATTGATAAAGAAGTGGAAGATGCAGTACGAAAGGAAGCTTGCAGGGAATATGAAGACTAATACATGAGTTTCTATAGATAAGTGAAGAGAAAGTGATGGGGTGAAGGCAAATGGATGCCCCCTCCGGACACAAACAGGGAAATGGCGATTCTCCAGCCCGGCACGGGGCTCGGAGAATCGCGCCCAAAGATTGAGAGAGGGGCGAGTTTAGACCGAGGATAAATAGAGAATATCGGAGAGGGAGGGGAGAGTGGGGAATTGAGGAAGAGACAGACGGGGAGATTTAATAAGAGGCGGAGGGAGAGATATCTGAGAGAGAGATAGGGGTGAGAGTCATTGAGAGATGACGGTGATAAAGGGACAGAGAGAGGGTGAGAGGACAGGTAGAAGAGGAAAGAGACGCAGAGAGACGAGAGGAGGAGAGAGTCAGTCGGAGAGGGAGTGGAGAGAGGGGAAGAGAGAGTAGGAGTGAGAGAGTCAGAATGGGTGGGTGATAAATACAGTGCTGGACAGATAGAGTGAGAGGGAAGAGTTTGGGGTGTTGAGCGGGGCGAGAGAGAGAAACTGTTGGAGAAGAGGAAACTCTGAGGGAGGGACTGTCACAGAGAGAGAGAGGGACAGTAGAGGGAACCATTGTGAGCTGATTAGGAGATAATGTGAGTTAGAGAGAGGGCGGAAACTTTGCAGAAGCATCGGCAGAGTTAGAGAGAAAGGGCGGAGAGAAAGATTGACAGAGCGAGAGGGCGAATATGGACAGAGAGAAGAGGAGAGCAAAAAGTGGATAGGAGAAGGGATAGAGTAAGTCAGATAGAGGGGATGTGAGAGGAGGATAGAGGTAAATTGTCCGAGAGAATGAAAGGGGGCGGGTGGGAGTGTAGGGGAGGGTTCGATAAATAAAGTGACTTGTGTCAGAAAGAGGGAGAGAGAGGGGGAGAGTGGGAGAGAGAGGGGGAGAGTGGGAGGGGGAGAGTGGGAGAGAGGTGGGGGTGGGAGAGAGAGGGGGGAATGGGAGAGAGAGGGGAAGAGTGGGAGAGAGAGGGGGAGGGTGGTAGAGAGAGGAGGGGAGTGGGAGAGAGAGGGGAAGAGTGGGAGAGAGAGGGGAAGAGTGGGAGAGAGAGGGGAAAGAGTGGGAGAGAGAGGGGGAGAGTGGGAGAGAGAGGGGAAGAGTGGGGGAGAGAGGGGGGAGAGTGGGAGAGAGAGGGGGAGAGTGGGAGAGAGAGGGGGAGAGTGGGAGAGAGAGTGGGGAGAGAGAGGGGGAGGGTGGGATGGAGAGAGGAGGGGAGTGGGGAGAGAGGAGGAGAGTGGGAGAGAGAGGGGGAGAGTGGGAGAGAGAGTGGGAGAGAGAGGGGGAGAGTGGGAGAGAGTGGGAGAGAGAGGGGGAGAGTGAGACAAACAGGGATCCAGAACGAAATGGAAGCGGACGGAGTGTTAAATCCCGTCCGTTAAATCCCGGCTTCGTGATTTAGTTGAATGCTCCTGAATTGTTCATGTTTCCCAATCAGTGTTGGTGAAGCTGATTCTCACTCATGTTTAATCAACAAGGTCCGGTTTCATCTACAGGCTGGAATTTTCTTCCCCAACCTCTTTACCCCCCCCCCCCCCCCCCCCCCCCCCCCCCCCCCCCCCCCACACCAAACACATACACACACTGCAATCCATCCATTCCCGATATTCCAATGACCCAAGGTATGGAGATGCCGGCGTTGGGCTGGGGTGAGCACAGTAAGAAGTCTCACAACACCAGGTTAAAGCCCAACAGGTTAGTTTGGAATCACTAGCTTTGGGAGCACAGCTCCTTCCTCGGGTGAATTACCCACCCACTGATCCTCACCTCGCCCCCTGATCTAACTCAGATTGAAACACCTTCCCGATCCCAATCAGGTTCCCCACCCATTGATACTCCTCCCCTCCCGTTCATGCCCTCTCACTGATAACCTTCCCTCCCCTTAATACCCGCACTCACTCAATCTCTTCACCCCACCACTTCCCCACCCAATGAAACTCTTCACCTCCCTCTGATATCCTTCCCATCCCGGAAACATTTTCCAAACTCCTGACTTCCTGCCCTACCTCCCCACCACTCTGACAACCCGAGTCTCCTCCCCCCCATCCGGCAAACTCCTTCTGTGCACCCTGAAGTTTGTCAGATGCCCTGGCACTGTGGAAGGCCAGAGTGTTGGAACTCTGGCATTCCGGCCTTATCCCAGCCCTTGTTTTCAAACTTTCCGAAATTCCCTGCAGTCATCTCCTCGTCCCGTTCCCTGAAATCCCCACAGCGTCTCCCAGCCTGAGGCACTCCCCAAAGAACCTGTCCCAGGGCACAGTGATCCTGAAGAGAATCAAGACATGGACATCAAGCTGTGATTAAAGCAGAATGTTTTATTACTCAGCACAGCCCATTATTCATACATTAGGGGTACAGGATGGGGGTGTCAGGGGTACAGTGTCAAGAGTACAGGGGTACAGGATCAGGGGTACAGGATCAGGGTGTCAGGGGTACAGGATCACGGGTACAGGATCAGGTGTACAGGATCAGGGGTACAGGATCAGGGGTACAGGATCAGGGTGTCAAGGGTACAGGATGAGGGGTACAGGATCAGCGGTACATGATCAGGGGTACAGGATCAGGGGTACATGATCAGGGGTACAGGATCAGGGGTACAGGATCAGGGTGTCAAGGGTACAGGATCAGGGGTACAGGATCAGGGGTACAGGATCAGGGTGTCAAGGGTACAGGATGAGGGGTACAGGATCAGGGGTACATGATCAGGGGTACAGGATCAGGGGTACAGGATCAGGGTGTCAAGGGTACAGGATCAGGGGTACAGGATCAGGGGTACAGGATCAGGGTGTCAAGGGTACAGGATCAGGGGTACAGGATCAGGGGTACAGGATCAGGGTGTCAAGGGTACAGGATCACGGGTACAGGATCAGGGGTACAGGATCAGGGGTACAGGATCAGGGGTACAGGATCAGGGTGTCAGGGGTACAGGATCAGGAGTACAGGATCAGGGTGTCAGGGGTACAGGATCACGGGTACAGGATCAGGGGTACAGGATCAGGGGTACAGGATCAGGGGTACAGGATCAGGGTGTCAGGGGATACAGGATCAGAGATACAGGATCAGGGGTACAGGATCAGAGATACAGGATCAGGGGTACAGGATCAGGGGTACAGGATCAGGGGAACAGGATCAGGGGTACAGGATCAGGGGTAATTGTTTGGAACACATACACAGGGATACAGGGTTAGGGGTAGACAGACAAGGGCACGGGGTCAGTGTGTCAGAATCATTCGTCTCTTGACAGAAACAATTGAGCCTGTTTCCGAGGAACGAGCGTTTCATTGGGTGAGGAGGTGGAGAGATTGGGCTGCTGGCAATCCATCAGCAAACTCAACTTTTCGGAATTGGAATGGCATTTTGCAAGAATGTTCTTCCGAATGGAGGAATTTGATATAGAATCTCGCCCTTGTCGTGGTGTCTTCTCCGTTTGGAAACTGAAATACAATATGAAGAATGAATTGAGTTATACTTTTGTATACAAAGGGGTTTTGAAAAATAAGACTGTGGTAACCCACATTATTGTGTGATATGCATTGTGCTGTATGATACATGCCGGAGCTTGTCCAGGCTGCTCCGACTGTGACTCCTCCCCTCGGGGCTTCTGTATATAAGCGGCAAGTCTCCGCCTCCGACCCAGTTCGGGTCCAGAGGCAGGAGAATTGCTGTTTAGTGTATTAAAGCCTCAGTTACGTTTATCACTCGTTGTGTATTATTGATGGTGTATCAAAGAGCACAAACACAATTGAGAATGTCAGTGCTACTGGAGCAGACTCTGGATGACATGGGGCAGTAATATCTCTATATTTAGTTCAATTGCTTAAGGTGGGCCCGAAATAGCGAGGCAGTGAATATAAGAGCAGGGAGTTTCTGAAAGAGTAGTATAAAACGCTGGTTAACACACAGCTAGAGTACTGTGTGCCCTTATGGTTACTATACTATTGGAAGGATATGATTGCACTGGAGGAGGGGCAGAGGACATTCAGCAGGCTGGTGCCTGGGTGGAGTGTTTCAGTCATGAAGAGAGGCTGGTTAGGCTGGGGTTGTTCCCCTTCGAGCAGACGAAGCTGAGGGGGGGACCTGATTGATGTGTATAAATGGGGAATGACATAGATGTGGATGACCCCTTTGGTAGAGGGGTCAGAGGGGTCACTCCAGTCCCGCCATTACTTGGCACTCCCGCTCACCGGGCTAAATTCCCTTTGCTTCCCTGGCCCTCCAGACTTCCGCACACTCTTCGCTTGTCTGCCAAAACTAGACTCTTCCTCTCCCTCAATTGCTGTTAACAGGCTCGTTGCTCAGCCTCACAGATGTATGTGGGACAGTGAAACAGGCTGTGAGTGGCGGAATTCTGACTTCAACCTCAACTGATTGGCAATGAGTTTCCACACGTCCTCAGGGGGCCCGTGTAGAGAGGTTTGCCGGCAGAAATATCCTCCTGGCTCGCAGCTTTAAGATTCAAAGAATTTAACTCAATGCAGCTAATTTATATTCAAGTTATTTCGTTTTTCATAGTATCACCTGAGTTCAACCGATCAGACCGTTCGTTTGACAAGAGACTAACACAGTTTGAAAGTAGTGAGAACGGACACTTACTCTGGGATACTGGACCTGCTGCAGTCGGACTGGGCAGAGTGAGAATCAGAATTGCTGTCAACAAGAGCAGCCCTTTCATCATCGTCGGTGAAGGTGTTCAGAGCCAGGCAGAAGGATGGTGCAGTCGTAATGTTCTGAATCCAATCCAGGAGAGTTGCTGTTTTTATAACCACACACAAATGAGAATGGCTCACCTGACGCCGTTCGCTCAATATATTTGTATTACATTTCCCTTAATATTGCCTCGTCATTTTCTTGAGTTTAGCTTTACACCAGGACCTCCCCTACTCTGCCAGCTTGCTTACCCCCTGGCTAAGCTTTGCATAGCGAGTGCTTCAACCAGCCTGAATCTCTTCTGTTGTAATTGGTCTTATTGTAAGGAAACTATTAGACATTTACATAGAACAGTACAGCACAGAACAGGCCCTTCGGCCCTCCATGTTGTGCCGAGCCTTGTTCGAATCCAAGATCAAGCTATCCCACTCCCTGTCATTCTGGTGTGCTCCATGAGCCTATCCAATAACCGCTTGAAAGTTGCTAAAGTGTCCGACTCCACTATCACATCAGGCAGTCCATTCCACACCCTAACCACTCTCTGAGTAAATCCCTCCTATATCTCCAGACTTGCAGACTTGCAGGGTACTGGACAGCCTTCTTCGAGGCAATGTCCAAAGTGGTGGGGGTGAGGGTGGAGCCATGCCCGAAAGTGGCGGTCTTCGGGGTTTCAGACCAGCCAGATCTATTCCTGGGGAGGAGGGCGGAAGCCCTAGCCTTTGCCTCCCTGATCGCCCGCCGTAGAATCCTGTTCGGCTGGGGGTCAGCAGCACCACCCAAAGCTGCAGACTGGCTGTCCGACATCTCGGAATCTCTCCAAATGGAGAAATTCAAATTCTCCATCCGAGGGTCAGACGACGGCTTCCACAGAACGTGGGAGCCGTTCACCCTATTGTTCCGGGACCTGTTTGTGGCCAACGAACAAGCAGCAGAATAGCCAGGTAGCCAAGAATCAGGGGAAAGTAGCCAAAGCAGGAGAGGGAGAGATAGACCGGGAGAGTGGGGGGCAGCTAAACCTAAAGGAAAGAAAGGTGAACCACAGGAGGGGGAGAGTGGGGTGTGGGGAGGGGGGGAGAGGGAAGGGACAGGGAACAAGAGAGGAGAACCAGGGAGGTGGGGGGAGGGCTGGGAAATGACAGCCGGAAGGAGGGTACGGGATACAATAACAAACCTGGCATCTCCAGGAACAGAGAACAAGGAGAATCCAGGCGAAAGACGGGAGGAACGGCTGAAGCGGAGGTGAGAGCGAGACGACAATGGCAGCGAGATCCGTCCGGGAGAAGCAAGTGACAACACCAACACCAAACTGTTGCACGTTTTACTTGAGTGTAATTCGCGTTTATTGGAGTGTATTAACACGCCTCCGTTTAAAGGCCGTGTGCTTAACACTGCTAGGCTCTGTATGTGTATTTTCAGCTCGGGAGTCGCCAGGTGTCGTATAAACACCTCACAAATATTCCAAGGTCAGGTTCAAAGTAATAAAACTATACACCGATTAGTAAGTTCCAACGATCAATATTTATTATACAAATATAATAAATACGCATGCACACGCTAAAGACTAATACCTATTTCTACTATTAAACAACTAAATACTTTTCTAAGTGGGAACCAGTAAGGTCAGGGGACAAGGCCTTTGGTCCTTTATGGGCTGCACCTTCTGTTTGTTATTAGACGAGTACTGTATAAGTTCACGTAGCGAGCGTCGTTTTGGGACTTACTGAACGATGGCTGGTGCTCAATGGCTGGTGATGGAAGACAGGATCTGGAGACTGGAGTCGAAGTCAAAACAGCAAGCCGGAGTAACAAAACAGTGGAGCCGGAGCAAAACAGATCAAGCCGGAGCACAAAAACAGACCGGACCATGTGTGGGGGTCTATCTTTATAGTGGTCCCCAATGTCCGTGCCTTTTCGGGATGGGCTTTACCTTCCATGCATTGATTGGATCAATTCTCAATCGATGTCTCACTAATTCCCCAATCTGAGGGTCCTTTCTCGATGTGTGGGGCGGTCTCTAGGGTCTTTTGAGATGGATACTTCTGGTGCCGTTTTGTCTGGGCCTTCACTTAAAGTATCTATTCAAAACCAAATGTTGCTATTGTGTGTGCCCAGATCTGGATTGCCTCATTAATATGCAAAGCGTTTTGTTATTAACACCTTTGGTTGAGATCTTCCACCTGGCCAGAAACTAGTTTTGCTGCGTGCAAAATGCTAATCAGTCTTTGCAGACTGCTTGTCTTGGCTAAACTGCTTTCTCCCTGCAGTCTTAGCAGTTCTCCATTTTGTTAGCCCAGTGTCCATCTTAGGTGGCTACATTCCCTCCTTGTGATCCTCACAATCAAAAATATTGTGAAGGATCACCTATGCACGTTGCTTCGAGTGCATCTGGGGTGCCTTCTTTGTGTTCCCTGACCTCGGCAAGTTCCTGAGCGTCTACTCTGTCCTTGACTATGGGAAGAAAATTTTTTTACCTGACATCTCTACTTGGCGCTATGTCAAAAGGGGACATGCATTACCAAAACCGGGAACCTCTACCTATCACAACTATCCTTATCTTACCTTAAACATTTCATTACAGACTAAACCTCATCCATTCATACCACATCACATAACATTTCCTGACTCGGCAGTCGTGTTCAGGACAATATAATACATGGGTATATTTTATTTTATTCACACAGTGCTTTATTCATTTAGGGGCTGGGGGGATTGGTGGAAACCGAAGATAGGAGATTGAACTCCATAGATGGTTGAGGGGCAGGAACGGGAGGCTCTCCTTTTCCATTTCCTCAACCTGAGGGTCTGTACGATTATGCAGAGGATTGCAATCACTAGCAGTGATTCAATCACATATGACATGGAGTACCATGTCATAAATTTTGTGCACCAGGTCTGAACTTCACTGATCAGAGCTGAGCACGGGGAAGTTGTTGTGAGTGAAACATTTACGGCGGGGGTTGTGGGGGAAACGTGTCTTGCTTCCACACATACAAATATAACATTTAACAGTAATAAGCAGGCTTCCATCATGGTCTTCTCTTTGTTCTCTTTCTCTTCCTCTTGTATGGTCGATCCTTGCTGTGAACCCTTTTTCGTCCTTTGAAAGCTATGGGATCAAGCACAGTATCTGTCAATACACAGTTTAATATCCGTACTTGTTAGTGTATCTGTCCTCTAATTCCAATTGACCCATTAAAATGACTGGCCAAGTCACACCCTGTGACTCCCCTCATTTTTTTTTTCAAAAGCGAATTTAATGAACACAATACACCTAACAACTCTCCTCCTGCGAGCCGTCTCGCAGGCTTTGCTCATTTACCATCCGAATGTTCTTGGATGTAAATAGCATGTGGGATGGCGGCCTAAGGGCTGCCTAACGAAAAATGAAAACAAATTGGAAACAAAAGGTCGAATGGGTTGCGTATGGGCCGCTACGGGTACGATTTGAATGGGATCCCCGGGTAGGGCATGCTGTGCCATACCCGAGCTTGGCTGACCAAAGTGGGTTCTCAGACAGGGCGGGTCCTCAGTGCCGTTTGTCTACTGCCTGAGTAACCTGGAGTAAACGGGCAAGAATGTGTTTACCGTGGATTTGCAGCCTCTATTCGCCGAATAGAGGGGCACCTAAAAACCAAGGGAGGAGCCAAGATGCTCCTTTTGAAAATTGAGCTGGGCTTCAGACAATTTAGCTGATAAGGTGAGCTGCTCACCATAGAAAGTTCTCAGAGGTATCTGCGGACAAGCTAAAGTGCGTGCGAGGTGGTCACAATCTTTTCAGCTGAAAAGATCTGCGATCAAACCCTTAACATATTAACAAGGAAACAAACATAAACTGACAAACAAAACATACGTGCAGGTTCCATCAGAAAGGAGATCGCTTCCCTCAAGCGGTTCCTATTTTACATCATTCGGACACCTCACTTTTCCTCTGCCTCTGTGAACAGGGTCACAAAGGGGTTGCCGTATCGGGATTCAGACACCGTGTCGTCCTGCTCTCCCGGATCCCACACCCTTGTGTGGATCAGGCATGAAATTTTTGAATTGTGTGACCTGGGGTCACTTTCGTCGTTGCGGACAAGTCGGTACGAATTGTCCCTGTGCCAGAGTGTTGGGTCTAAAAGTGAATGGGTATTGTCGGGGTAGACGGGGTCGGGTGGTGGGTCTGGGTTTTTAATGTAAGTGACTTCCATGGGGTCACTGGAGTCGGGGTCATTGTCGCTGCAGTGTGGGCTGTAGTGTGGTGTGCTGTGGCTGTCCTCAGAGTCAGTGTCTGTATCGCTGTCTCTGCTGCGGCAGCTTGTGGGCGTTTCGGGGCGTGGTCTGTCGTGGTCATTGGGCGGAGTCGTGGGCGAGTCCGATGAAGAACTGGTCTGTGAGGGGGATGGTGGAAACGTGTCTCTAGTGGGTGGGGTGAGGTGTTCTGCTGCGTCTAGCAGGACATGGTGTGCATGGTTGGACTGTGTTCCATATGCCTTTAACTGGTTGATATGGAACCACGCGGTCTTACCATTAGGATATTTTATCCTATAAACTGAGGGGCTAATTTTATCCGAAATTGAATATGGGCCGGAATATTTTGGTGCCAAAAAACTGCTGGGGTTATATACAGATAGCATTACCTGTTGCCCAACCTGGAATTCTGTGGGGTGTACGGTCTTGTTAAAGCATGCTGTGCTTTGTCTACGCCGTTTCCCTAGCTGAACTGCGGCTGCGATCTGTGCAGACCTCACAGTCTCAACCAGGTCTTTAACTGTCTTTTCGTGTGTGAGGGCCGTCACTTCGGGGCTAGACATGTCCAGTCCTAAAAGGAATTCTGTACCTTTCATAGGGCGTCCAGTCATGAGTGTGTGTGGTGTGTATCCTGTGGAAGTTGAAACCGTATTTCTGATGAACATGAGTGCAAATGGGAACACTGAATCCCATGTGGAGTTGTTTTCTTGTACCATTTTTCTAAGTGTGGATTTTAGGGTCCGATTCATGCGCTCTACAATCCCGCTGGACTGTGGGTGATACGCAATATGAAAGTTTCGTTTTATGCCAAATATTGTCAGGACGTTCTTCATGACACGTCCTGTGAAGTGAGATCCCTGGTCCGAATTAATACTTCGGGGTAAACCCCATCTCGTGAAGATGTGGTGGGTCAGGATCTTTGCAGCTGTCTTAGCTGTATTCGTTCTAGAGGGGAATGCCTCTACCCATTTGGTAAAGGTATCGATTACCACCAGAACGTATTTATAGCCATTCCTACACGGGGACAATGGTCCTATAAAGTCGATCTGGAGGTTTGTCCAGGGGCATACTGGTCGAGTATGCCGAAGCTGTGCCTTTTTAGAATACCTCTCCGGGTTATTCTGGGCACAAATAAGGCAATTCTCGATGTAGTGACTTACATCTGTCCTTAGGTTAGGCCACCAACAGAGCTGCCTGAGGTGCCTCGTGGTCGTGTCGATTCCTTGGTGTCCATGCCCGTCATGGAACAAAGCAATCATTTGATTCCTGTCCTGCTGCGGGACCACATAAAGCTGATCCTTTATGATCACATCCTCATGTGTGGTCAGTGCGTGTCTGAACTTGTCGTACTGAGGCACAAAGTTGCCTTTGAAAATCTCCCTGAGATCCTCATCCTGCTTCTGTGCTTCAGCTAAATCCTTGATATCGGTCTGTGAGACTTGAACTGCGCTCACAGGGGCGCTAGCTGGTGCGCTAGCTGGGGGTGTCCACAAGTGTCCTCGCCTGGAACCTGCCTTATCCAGTGCGTCGGCTTTTACATTCCATGGGGGGATGACCTATGGTGGCTTCTCACTTTTATGATGCCGAAGGTTCTGTCCTTCGCTTTTTCTAAAATGTGTTGGAGTAAAGGGGCTGATGGAAGGGGTTTCCCGTCTGCGGAGACAAAACCTTGTGTCCTCCACAGGGGTAGAAAATCTGTCAAGCTATTACAGACATATAGACTGTCCGAATATATGTCCGCCGGGCTGGGGAAAGAATCGGGGTGGTCCACTATATATGCTATGGCCGCGAGCTCTGCTGCCTGCGCACCTAAGTGACCTGGCAATTTTAACGCTATTTCCTCGAGAGCGCGACCCTGCGCGTCCTCGACATAGATGCCGCATCCCGTGATACGCTCACCTTCTAAAACCGTGGATGAACCGTCCACGTATATCCGTAGTGGTCCACACGTGTCTGTGTGTTGGGGGCTTTGTCTGGGGTTCCCTATCTTCCTGGGGGGTGTCTTCGCTATGAAGTGTCCTGTGTTGTGTAGGGGTGCTACAATTTCACAATCATGGGGCTGTCCTGGATATTGGAGGTTGTCGGCTAAAAATGTGTGTGTGCGGGTCCGTTTTACTGTAATGTCCCGTCCTTGTAAGAGTAGAGTGGGGCGGCTTTTGTCGCGAATCCGTCGATGTGGTTCCGACAATAACCAACCAGTCCTAAGAATGACCGGAGGGCTGAAACATTCTGGGGAAGGGGCAATTTGACAATCGAATCAATTCTTTTGAATTCGATCTCGCGTTTGCCGTGTGTGATGACTGTTCCCAAATACATCACTTTGTGTTCCAAAATCTGGGCCTTTCTTGGGTTAACTTTACAGCCAATTGAGGTTAAAAGTTCCAGGAGCTCGGCCAGAAGCGTAATGTGCTCTGCCTTTGTGTCTGTCTGCAGTAGTAGGTCGTCCACATACTGTACCAGACATTCGGGGCGGGAAAATTTTTCTAAACCATTCGCCAGCTGTCGGTGAAAAATGGAGGGGGAATTGTGGAATCCTTGTGGAAGGCATATCCACGTATACTGTTGAGCTTTGAAGGTGAAGGTAAATTTGTACTGGCACGCCTTTGCCAATGGGATTGACCAGAAGCCATTGCTAATGTCCAATACCGTGAAATATTTGGAGTTGAGTCCCTGTTTGAACATGGTCTCAGGACTTGTTGCTACCGTGGGGGCTACTGCTGGGGTTACTTTATTGAGTTCCCGATAATCGATGGTCAGACGCCATGATCCATCGGGCTTTCTCACTGGCCAAATAGGGGCATTATTGGTCGAGGCTACTGTTCTAAGCACACCTTGCTCCAATAAGCTACCTATTACCTTCTCTATTTCTCCCTCTGCTTCTAGGGGAAATCTGTACTGTTTCTGTGGTCGGGGGTCAGGTCCGGTAACGTGAATTTGTCCAGTCATTCTGCCACAGTCGTGCCGGTGACTGGCAAATGCTGTCCTATGTTTGTGTAATACTGCCTTTACTTGTCTGTCCGTGTTTAGTGTAGGCAGGTCAAATGAATAGTCTCCTACTGCGCTAATCCTATTAGCGTACTCTCCTACTGTGAGAGTAGCGGGTGCTCTGTCCGATCTTGCCATTCGCCAGACACACTGGTTCACTGGGTCGAACGACAGGCTATGGGCATTCATAAAATCTATCCCTAGTATGTGTTCTACTGTCCGGGGAAGATTTACTAGAACAACGGGGTGTCTGGTGGAAATGTTCCCTAGCTGGATTGCTACGGGTGCTGTAATGTGTCCCTGCTGCGAGTGTCCTGTGAAACCGCTAAGTGTGATGGTGGAGGTGGTCGGCCACGTGTCTGCCTGTGCCGTGGTGGTGGAATTAATCGTGGTGCGGGACCCTCCTGTGTCCCAAAGTAACTCTATGGGCTTCCCTCTAACCTTAGCTGTGACTACCGGTCTTCCGGATTGATCCCAAAGAGTGTCACAGACCCAAGTGGGGGAGCCCGAACACCGTCAGTCCGTTCCGTCCACATTGGTCTGTCCTGACTGGATCCCTATGCTATGGATCGGTTTGGCTTTATTCCTATTCAGAGTGCCTGTCTGCTGGCCTCTCTGTGATCTCTGGGGTGCATTACATTCCTTAGCCCAATGTCCTAACTGGCCACAGTTGTAGCATTCCTGCGACTTCTGTGGAGGGCTGTTCTTTCCTTCATTTACCCACGCGGGGTTTTGGTGCTCTCTCACTGCCTGTATGTCTGCTGCAGCCTGAGCTTCTTCTGGGGATTTCACTTTACCTCTGCCCTGAACTGATTGCTCCCAAGCGCGGGACAATCTTTTCAGGACCCACTTCTCATTATGGGCCTCTTCTGAGGGGTCATAGCTGTTGCAAGCGCTCTGTCCTGCATCTGTGGCATGGGAAATTATGGTGCGCGTCCATTTAACCATGTTTTCACGGTTCAAATGGGCTCTATTTAAATCGCCAAAACTGCGTTAAAATGGATCCACAGCCTTCCTGCGAATGCTGTGGGGTGCTCTGTTTTCTTCTGTCGGCACTTGTTAAGTCCCTCTACTGGGTCACCTCGGTTATACCCTATGGCATCTAAAATGGAGGTGTGCATTTCCTCTAGGGTGCCTCCGCCAACGTTCTGTGGGTCGGGGAGGGCTGCTACTACCGATTGGTCTAAACTCAGAACAGTGAGTTTAACCTGCTCTCTCTCGTCCAGGCCGTACATGGTAGCCTGTTGCTTTACTTTTGCGAAAAATTGGTGGGGGTCTGCGGTGGGGAGAAACGGAGTGATCTTCTCACACGCGTCCCTGAGTTGGGTTACAGTTAAGGGGGTGGTGTAGGTAATATCGGGTGCGCCTTCTGTGGTCGCTTTCCTCTGGGTGGTGACTGGATTCATTGGTGCGGTAACTATCTGATCTGTGGGGGGTTGGGGTGCTTGTCTTTTCTGCTGCGCTGCTGGCGCACATGTTCCCTGAACATAACGCTGCGCTGTTTCGCTTAATTCTTTCCAGTCTGGGGCATTCTCCTCATCTAACTGCGTTCCAAAGGTGCTTTGGAACCCATTCTGCACTGAAAGCAGCGATTGCAGCTCCGCAATCTGCTTCCTGCATTTCGCATGGTCTACTGTACTCTGTCTTTGTTCTGTGGTGGCAGCATGGAGTGCTCTTAAAGCTGCTTTAAGGTCAGAGCATTGCCTCTGCAAAGCCTCTACCTGCTTCTCTGATTCTTCTCTTATCAGGACGGCACGTTGCACGTCCTGATAGGCCTTTTCGTACTGGGCCTGGGAACTGCTGAGATGGGCTAGACAAGACTGATGTGCCCTCTTGGCATCATCCACCTCTCTACCTTTCTCTGCCAACTTCCCTCTAAGATCCATATTTTCTTTCTCGATGTCCCTGACATCCACTTTGCTCATTCGATTTCTCTCTTCTAATTCTGCCCGGAGCGTCTGAACGACCTCCTCTGTGCCTCGCAATTGTGCCAAACAGGACACGATTGCCATCGGCATGCGTGCTTTACTAAGGTTTTTCTTATGAATTTGAGAGAGGTTCTCCCACCAAGTATGTCCTATACTTCCGGGACCTGTCTCCTCATTCATACAGAATTCTTTCCAAAGGGGCCATCCCTTTCCTTGCAGATACTTGCGGAGTTCCAGCTCCCACACGGGACACTGACCTACTCGGCTACTGCTGGTCGCTGCGACCACAAACCGTTCTGGGTTCATGAGGCGTTCCATTGCCTGCATGGCCATTTTCTCTGACTCACTTTAATTTGGAACAGGGGGTGTTGAGGTTATGTCTCACGAAACGGGTAAGGCTTACGCTATGTTCCGTTCACAAAACTACCGAAAGTTTGTCTCAACAAAAATGCTTTCAGGTTTTCCTTACAACCCTGTTAGTACGCATGCACTAAACACACTTCCGAATTACGTTTATTCGTTTGAACACCTTAAATACTTGTGATTTCTTTCCTTTTTCTTTACCAGATTTCTAATTCAAATTTCAGGGTCCTCGACGGAGTGGGGGTGCCACTTGTAACCGTGTCCCGTCAGGATGTCGCCACTAAATGTTGCACGTTTTACTTGAGTGTATTACGCGTTTATTGGAGTGTATTAACACGCCTCCGTTTAAAGGCCATGTGCTTAACACTGCTAGGCTCTGTATGTGTAATTTCAGCTCGGAGTCGCCAGGTGTCGTATATAAACACCTCACAAGTATCTCAAGGTCAGGTTCAAAGTAATAAAACTATACACCGATTAGTAAGTTCCAACGATCAATATTTATTATACAAATATAATAAATACGCATGCACACGCTAAAGACTAATACCTATTTCTACTATTAAACGACTAAATACTTATCTAAGTGGGAACCAGCAAGGTCAGGGGACAAGGCCTTTGTTCCTTTCTGGGCTGCACCTTCTGTTCGTTATTAGTCGAGTACTGTATAAGTTCACGTAGCGAGCGTCGTTTTGGGACTTACTGAACGATGGCTGGTGCTCAACGGCTGGTGATAGAAGACAGGATCTGGAGGCTGGAGTCGGAGTCAGGATACAACAGCAACGGAGTCAAGAAAACAGACAGGACCATGTGCGGGGTCTATCTTTATAGTGGCCCCCAATGTCCGTGCCCTTTGGGGGCGGGCTTTACCTGCCATGCATCGATTGGATCAATTCCCAATCGATGCCTCACAAATCCCCCAATCTGAGGGTCTCTTCTCGATGGATGGGGCGGTCTCTAGGGTCTTTTGTGGTGGATACTTCTGGTGCCGTTTCGTCTGGGCCTCCACTTAAAGTATCCATTCCAAACCAAATGTTGCTATTGTGTGTGCCCAGATCTGGATTGCCTCATTAATATGCAAAGCGTTTTGCTATTAACACCTTTGGTTGAGATCTTCCACCTGGCCATAAACTAGTTTTGCTACGTGCAGAATGCTAATTAGTCTTTGCAGACTGCTTGTCCTGGCTAAAACTGCTTTCTCCCTGCAGTCTTAGCAGTTCTCCATTTTGTTAGCCCAGTGTCCATCTTAGGTGGCTACAAGAGAAAGGGCGGAGAGAAAGATTGACAGAGCGAGAGGGCGAATATGGACAGAGAGAGGAGGGGAGCGAAAAGTGCATAGGAGAAGGGATAGAGTAAGTCAGATAGAGGGGGATGTGAGAGGATAGAGGTAAATTGTCCGAGAGAATGAAAGGGGGCGGGTGGGAGTGTGGGGGAGGGTGGGAGAGAGAGTGGGAGAGAGAGGGGAAGAGTGGGAGGGAGAGGCGGAGAGTGGGGGAGAGAGAGGAGGGGAGTGGGAGAGAGAGGAGGGGAGTGGGAGAGAGAGGGAGAGAGTGGGAGAGAGAGGAGGGGAGTGGGAGAGAGGGGGGAGAGTGGGTGAGAGAGGGGAAGAGTGGGAGAGAGGGGGAGAGAGGGAGAGAGGGGGGGAATGGGAGAGAGAGGGGAAGTGGGAGAGAGAGGGGGAGAGTGGGAGAGAGAGGAGGGGAGTGGGAGAGAGGGGGAGCGTGGGAGAGAGAGGGGGAGAGTGGGAGAGAGAGGGGGAGAGTGGGAGAGAGGGGAGGGAATGGGAGAGAGAGGGGAAGTGGGAGAGAGAGGGGGAGAGTGGGAGAGAGAGGAGGGGAGTGGGAGAGAGGGGGAGCGTGGGAGAGAGAGGGGGAGAGTGGGAGAGAGGGGGGAATGGGAGAGAGAGGGGTAGAGTGGGAGGGAGAGGAGGGGAGTGGGAGAGAGAGGGGGAGAGTGGGAGAGAGAGTGGAGGAGTGGGAGAGAGAGGGGGAGAGTGGGAGAGAGACGGGGAGAGTGGGAGAGAGAGGGGGAGAGTGGGAGTGAGAGGGGAAGAGTGGGGGAGAGAGGAGGGGAGTGGGAGAGAGAGGGGGAGGGTGGGAGAGAGAGGGGGAGGGTGGGAGAGAGAGGGGGAGAGTGGGAGAGAGAGGGGGAGAGTGGGAGAGAGAGGGGGAGGGTGGGAGAGAGAGGAGGGGAGTGGGAGAGAGAGGGGAAGAGTGGGAGAGAGAGGGGGAGAGTGGGAGAGAGAGGGGGAGAGTGGGAGAGAGAGGAGGGGAGTGGGAGAGAGAGGGGAAGAGTGGGGGAGAGAGGAGGGGAGTGGGAGAGGGAGGGGGAGAGTGGGAGAGAGAGGGGGAGAGTGGGAGAGAGAGGAGGGGAGTGGGAGAGAGAGGGGAAGAGTGGGAGAGAGAGGGGGAGAGTGGGAGAGAGAGGGGGAGAGTGGGAGAGAGAGGGGGAGAGTGGGAGAGAGAGGGGAGAGTGGGAGAGAGGGGGAGAGTGGGAGAGAGAGGGGAAGAGTGGGTGAGAGGGGGAAGAGTGGGAGAGGAGGAGGGCACACAAGTGGTGTGAAAAAGAGAGAGAGTGGGAGAACCTGTAGTACAGGTCCTACCTTACATCACCTAATACAGGTGGAACAGTGGTTTACAACACAAGTGGTGTGAAATAGTGAGAGAGTGAGAGGAACGTGAGACAAACAGGGATCCAGAGCGAAATGGGAAGCGGACGGGGTGTTAAATCCCGTCCGTTAAATCCCGGCTTCGTGATTTAGTTGAATGCTCCTGAATTGTTCATGTTTGCCAATCAGTGTTGGTGAAGCTCATTCTCGCTCATGTTTAATCAACAAGGTCCGGTTTCATGTACAGGCTGCAATTTTCTTCCCCAACCTCTGCACCACCCCTCCGCCCCCCGCCTCCCCCACACACCAAACACATACACACACTGCAATCCATCCATTCCCGATATTCCAATAACCCAAGGTATGGAGATGTCGGCGTTGGGCTGGGGTGAGCACAGTAAGAAGTCTCACAACACCAGGTTAAAGCCCAACAGGTTAGTTTGGAATCACTAGCTTTGGGAGCACAGCTCCTTCCTCGGGTGAATTACCCACCCACTGATCCTCACCTCGCCCCCTGATCTAACTCAGATTGAAACACCTTCCCGATCCCAATCAGGTTCCACACCCATTGATACTCCTCCCCTCCCGTTCATGCCCTCTCACTGATAACCTTCCCTCCCCTTAATAGCCGCACTCACTCAATCTCTTCACCCCACCACTTCCCCACCCAATGAAACTCTTCACCTCCCTCTGATACCTTTCCCATCCCGGAAACATTTTCCAAACTCCTGACTTCCTGCCCTACCTCCCCACCACTCTCACAACCCGGGTCTCCTCCCCCACATCCGGCAAACTCCTTCTGTGCACCCTGATCTTTGTCAGATGCCCTGGCACTGTGGAAGGCCAGAGTGTTGGAACTCTGGCATTCCGGCCTCATCCCAGCCCTTGTTTTCAAACTTTCCGAAATTCCCTGCAGTAATCTCCTCGTCCCGTTCCCTGAAATCCCCACAGCGTCTCCCAGCCTGAGGCACTCCCCAAACGACCTGTCCCAGGGCACAGAGATCCTGAAGAGAATCAAGACATGGACATCAAGCTGTGATTAAAGCCGAATGTTTTATTACTCAGAACAGCCCATTATTCATACATCAGGGGTACAGGATCAGGGTGTCAGTGGTACAGTGTCAGGGGTACAGGATCAGGCGTACAGGATCAGGGGTACAGGATCAGGGGTACAGGATCAGGGGTACAGGATCAGGGGTACTGGATCAGGGGTACAGGATCAGGGGTACAGGATCAGGGGTACAGGATCAGGGGTACAGGATCAGGGGTACAGGATCAGGGGTACAGGGGTACAGGATCAGGGGTACAGGATCAGGGGTACAGGATCAGGGGTACAGGATCAGGGGTACACGGGTACAGGATCAGGGGTACAGGATCAGGGGTACAGGATCAGGGGTACAGGATCAGGGGTACAGGATCAGGGGTACAGGGGTACAGGATCAGGGGTACAGGATCAGGGGTACAGGATCAGGGGTACAGGATCAGGGGTACAGGGGTACAGGATCAGGGGTACAGGATCAGGCGTACAGGATCAGGGTACAGGATCAGGGGTACAGGATCAGGGGTACAGGATCAGGGGTACAGGATCAGGGGTACAGGATCAGGGTGTCAGGGATACAGGATCAGGGATACAGGATCAGGGGTAATTGTTTGGAACACATACACAGGGATACAGGGTTAGGGGTAGACAGACAAGGGCACGGGGTCAGTGATACAGAATCATTCGTATCTTGACAGAAACAATTGAGCCTGTTTCCGAGGAACGAGCGTTTCATTGGGTGAGGAGGTGGAGAGATTGGGCTGCTGGCAATCCATCAGCAAACTCAACTTTTCGGAGTTGGAATGAAATTGTGCAAGAATGTTCTTCCGAATGGAGGAATTTGATATAGAATCTCGCCCTTGTCGTGGTGTCTTCTCCGTTTGGAAACTGAAATACAATATGAAGAATGAATTGAGTTATACTTTTGTATACAGAGGGGTTTTGAAAAATAAGACTGTGGTAACCCACATTATTGTGTGATATGCATTGTGCTGTATGATACATGCCGGGGCTTGTCCAGGCTGCTCCGCCTGTGACTCCTCCCCTCGGGGCTTCTGTATATAAGCGGCAAGTCTCCGCCTCCGACCCAGTTCGGGTCCAGATGCAGGAGAATTGCTGTTTAGTGAATTAAAGCCTCAGTTACGTTTATCACTCGTTGTGTATTATTGATGGTGTATCAAAGAGCACAAACACAATTGAGAATGTCAGTGCTACTGGAGCAGACTCTGGATGACACAGGGGCAGTAATATCTCTATATTTAGTTCAATTGCTTAAGGTGGGCCCGAAATAGCGAGGCAGTGAATATAAGAGCAGGGAGTCTCTGAAAGAGTAGTATAAAACGCTGGTTAACACACAGCTAGAGTACTGTGTGCCCTTATGGTTACTATACTATTGGAAGGATATGATTGCACTGGAGGAGGGGCAGAGGACATTCACCAGGCTGGTGCCTGGGTGGAGTGTTTCAGTCATGAAGAGAGGCTGGTTAGGCTGGGGTTATTCCCCTTCGAGCAGAGAAAGCTGAGGGGAGGACCTGATTGATGTGTATAAATGGGGAATGACATAGATGTGGATGACCCCTTTGGTAGAGGGGTCAGAGGGGTCACTCCAGTCCCGCCATTACATGGCACTCCCGCTCACCGGGCTAAATTCCCTTTGCTTCCCTGGCCCTCCAGACTTCCGCACACTCTTCGCCTGTCTGCCAAAACTAGACTCTTCCTCTCCCTCAATTGCTGTTAACAGGCTCGTTGCTCAGCCTCACAGACGTATGTGGGACAGTGAAACAGGCTGTGAGTGGCGGAATTCTGACTTCAACCTCAACTGATTGGCAATGAGTTTCCACACGTCCTCAGGGGGCTCGTGTAGAGAGGTTTGCCGGCAGAAATATCCTCCTGGGTCGCAGCTTTAAGATTCAAAGAATTTAACTCAATGCAGCTAATTTATATTCAAGTTATTTCGTTTTTCATAGCATCACCTGAGTTCAACCAATCAGACCGTTTGTTTGACAAGAGACTAACACAGTTTGAAAGTAGTGAGAACGGACACTTACTCTGGGATACTGGACCTGCTGCAGTCGGACTGGGCAGAGTGAGAATCAGAATTGCAGTCAACAAGAGCAGCCCTTTCATCATCGTCGGTGAAGGTGTTCAGAGCCAGGCAGAAGGATGGTGCAGTCGTAATGTTCTGAATCCAATCCAGGAGAGTTGCTGTTTTTATAACCACACACAAATGAGAATGGCTCACCTGACGCCGTTCGCTCAATATATTTGTATTACATTTCCCTTAATATTGCCTCGTCATTTTCTTGAGTTCAGCTTTACACCAGGACCTCCCCTACTCTGCCAGCTTGCTTACCCCCTGGCTAAGCTTTGCATAGCGAGTGCTTCAACCAGCCTGAATCTCTTCTGTTGTAATTGGTCTTATTGTAAGGAAACTATTAGACATAGACATAGAACAGTACAGCACAGAACAGGCCCTTCGGCCCTCCATGTTGTGCCGAGCCTTGTTCGAAACTAAGATCAAGCTATCCCACTCCCTGTCATTCTGGTGTGCTCCATGTGCCTATCCAATAACCGCTTGAAAGTTCCTAAAGTGTCCGACTCCACTATCACA
>NC_052170.1:19887076-19969216 GCF_902713615.1 Scyliorhinus canicula | reverse complement strand
ACATCAAGCTGTGATTAAAGCAGAATGTTTTATTACTCAGCACAGCCCATTATTCATACATCAGGGGTACAGGATCAGGGTGTCAGGGGTACAGTGTCAGGGGTACAGGGGTACAGGATCAGGGGTACAGGATCAGGGGTACAGGATCAGGGGTACAGGGGTACAGGATCAGGGGTACAGGGGTACAGGATCAGGGGTACAGGATCAGGGGTACAGGATCAGGGGTACAGGATCAGGGGTACAGGATCAGGGGTACAGGGGTACAGGATCAGGGATACAGTATCAGGGGTACAGGATCAGGGGTACAGGATCAGGGGTACAGGATCAGGGGTACAGGATCAGGGGTACAGGATCAGGGGTACAGGGGTACAGGATCAGGGGTACAGGATCAGGGGTACAGGATCAGGGTGTCAGGGGTACAGGATCAGGGGTACAGGGGTACAGGATCAGGGTGTCAGGGGTACAGGATCAGGGGTACAGGGGTACAGGATCAGGGGTACAGGGGTACAGGATCAGGGGTACAGGATCAGGGGTACTGGATCAGGGTGTCCGGGGTAGAGGATCAGGGGTACAGGATCAGGGGTACAGGGGTACAGGATCAGGGGTACAGGGGTACAGGATCAGGGGTACAGGGGTACAGGATCAGGGATACAGGATCAGGGATACAGGGTTAGGGGTAGACAGACAAGGGCACGGGGTCAGTGATACAGAATCATTCGTATCTTGACAGAAACAATTGAGCCAGTTTCCGAGGAACGAGCGTTTCATTGGGTGAGGAGGTGGAGAGATTGGGCTGCTGGCAATCCATCAGCAAACTCAACTTTTCGGAATTGGAATGGCATTTTGCAAGAATGTTCTTCCCCTTGGAGGATGTTGATAATAAATCTCGCCGCTGTTGTGCTGTCTTCCCTGTTCGTGAACTGAAATACAATATGAAGAATGAATTGAGTTATACTTTTGTATACAGAGGGGTTTTGAAAAATAAGACTGTGGTAACCCACATTATTGTGTGATATGCATTGTGCTGTATGATACATGCCGGGGCTTGTCCAGGCTGCTCTGCCTGTGACTCCTCCCCTCGGGGCTTCTGTATATAAGCGGCAAGTCTCCGCCTCCGACCCAGTTGGGGTCCAGATGCAGGAGAATTGCTGTTTAGTGTATTAAAGCCTCAGTTACGTTTATCACTCGTTGTGTATTATTGATGGTGTATCAAAGAGCACAAACACAATTGAGAATGTCAGTGCTACTGGAGCAGACTCTGGATGACACAGGGGCAGTAATATCTCTATATTTAGTTCAATTGCTTAAGGTGGGCCCGAAATAGCGAGGCAGTGAGTTTCCACACGTCCTCAGAGGGCTCGTGTAGAGAGGTTTGCCGGCAGAAATATCCTCCTGGGTCGCAGCTTTAAGATTCAAAGAATTTAACTCAATGCAGCTAATTTCTATTCAAGTTATTTCGTTTTTCATAGTATCACCTGAGTTCAACCGATCAGACCGTTCGTTTGACAAGAGACTAACACAGTTTGAAAGTAGTGAGAACGGACACTTACTCTGGGATACTGGACCTGCTGCAGTCGGACTGGGCAGAGTGAGAATCAGAATTGCAGTCAACAAGAGCTGCCCTTTCATCATTGTCGGTGAAGGTGTTCAGAGCCAGGCAGAAGGATGGTGCAGTCGTAATGTTCTGAATCTAATCCAGGAGAATTGCTGTTTTTATAACCACAGACAAATGAGAATGGCTCACCTGACGCCGTTCGCTCAATATATTTGTATTACATTTCCCTTAATATTGCCTCGTCATTTTCTTGAGTTTAGCTTTACACCAGGACCTCCCCTACTCTGCCAGCTTGCTCAGCCCCTGGCTAAGCTTTGCATAGCGAGTGCTTCAACCAGCCTGAATCTCTTCTGTTGTAATTGGTCTTATTGTAAGGAAACTATTAGACATAGACATAGAACAGAACAGCACAGAACAGGCCCTTCGGCCCTCGGTGTTGTGCCGAGCCTTGTTCGAAACCAAGATCAAGCTATCCCACTCCCTGTCATTCTGGTGTGCTCCATGTGCCTATCCAATAACCGCTTGAAAGTTCCTAAAGTGTCCGACTCCACTATCACAGCAGGCAGTCCATTCCACACCCTAACCACTCTCTGAGTAAAGAACCTACCTTGGACATCCCTCCTATATCTCCAGACTTGCAGACTTGCAGGGTACTGGACAGCCTTCTTCGAGGCAATGTCCAAAGTGGTGGGGGTGAGGGTGGAGCCATGCCCGAAAGTGGCGGTCTTCGGGGTTTCAGACCAGCCAGATCTATTCCTGGGGAGGAGGGCGGACGCCCTTGCCTTTGCCTCCCTGATCGCCCGCCGTAGAATCCTGTTCGGCTGGGGGTCAGCAGCACCACCCAAAGCTGCAGACTGGCTGTCCGACCTCTCGGAATCTCTCCAAATGGAGAAAATCAAATTCACCATCCGAGGGTCGGACGACGGCTTCCACAGAACGTGGGAGCCGTTCACCCTATTGTTCCGGGACCTGTTTGTGGCCAACAAACAAGCAGCAGAATAGCCAGGTAGCCAAGAATCAGGGGAAAGTAGCCAAAGCAGGAGAGGGAGAGATAGACCGGGAGAGTGGGGGGCAGCTAAACCTCAAGGAAAGAAAGGTGACCCACAGGAGGGGGAGAGTGGGGGGTGGGGAGGGAAGGGAGAGGGAAGGGACAGGGAACAAGAGAGGAGAACCAGGGAGGTGGGGGGGGCTGGGAAATGACAGCCAGAAGGAGGGCACGGGATACGATAACAAACTTGGAATCTCCAGGAACAGAGAACAAGAAGAATCCAGGCGAAAGACGGGAGGAACGGCTGAAGCGGAGGTGAGAGCGAGACGACAATGGCAGCGAGATCCGTCCGGGAGAAGCAAGTGACAACACCAACAACAAACCCATTCGAGTATTGCCCTCTGTAATTGTTTCTCCGGCTCCCAAATGTATATTTACCTCCCCAGTCTCCACCCCCTCCTCCCTCTCGCTCACAAACAGTCGCCTACTTATCTGTTGTAAATAATTTTCCCAGTTGTACAGAGTTGCTGCTGTTGAGCTGGTGCACAATACCCTACCATTTATTCTATTTTATTTTTTATTTTATTTTTTATTATTACTTCTTTTTGGTATGTTTGGGTGTGCCCTTGTCATCTATACATGTAGATATATTGCTTATTCTGTGTGCATAACGGTAAATATACTTTGTTCAAAAATCCAGTAAAAACATTTACAACAAAATTAATAAATACATTCCATACCCACACTGTATTAAACCCAGTATATCTATAATTCCTGGAGTGTATACGGGATGGTTTTCTTGACCAATATGTGGAGGAACCAACGAGAGACAGAAGACCGTCTTAGACTGGGCAATGTGTAATGGGAAGGGAATCATTGGCAATCTGGCTGGACGAGGCCCCTTGGGGATGAGCGACCATAACAGGTTGGAAATGTTTGATCAAGATGCAGAGTGAAGTAGTTGATTCGGAGACTAGGGTGCTGAATCTTAATAAAGGAAACTATGAAGATATGAGGCATGAGTTGGCCGTGATTGGGGAGAGGGATGACAGTGGACAGGCAATGGCAAACATTCAAGGAACGCATGGGGGAACTACAGCAACTGTTCATTTCCCTCTGTCACAAAGGGGGTAAGAGGGTCAATCTATGGCTTACAGAGGAAATTGGAAATGGTGTCCGTGCCAAGGAAGAAGCATACAGATTGGCCAAAAAATATAATAGGTCGGAGGGTTGTTCGGAGTTTATAATTCAGCAAAGGACCAAGGGATTGATAAAGAAGTGGAAGAAGCAGTACGAAAGGAAGCTTGCAGGGAATATGAAGACTGATACAAAGAGTTTCTATAGATATGTGAAGAGAAAGTGATGGGGTGAAGGCAAATGGATGCCCCCTCCGGACACAAACAGGGAAATGGCGATTCTCCGGCCCGGGGCGGGGCTCGGAGAATCGCGCCCAAAGATTGAGAGAGGGGCGAGTTTAGACCGAGGATAAATAGAGAAAATCGGAGAGGGAGGGGAGAGTGGGGAATTGAGGCAGAGACAGACGGGGAGATTTAAGAAGAGGCGGAGGGAGAGATATCTGGGAGAGAGATAGGGGTGAGAGTCATAGAGAGAGAAACTGTTGGAGAAGAGGAAGGTCTGAGGGAGGGAGGGACTGTCACAGAGAGAGAGAGGGACAGTAGAGGGAACCATTGTGAGCTGATTAGGAGATAATGTGAGGTAGAGAGAGGGCGGAAACTTTGCAGAAGCATAGGCAGAGTTAGAGAGAAAGGGCGGAGAGAAAGATTGACAGAGCGAGAGGGCGAATATGGACAGAGAGAGGAGGAGAGCAAAAAGTGGATTGGAGAAGGGATAGAGTAAGTCAGATAGAGGGGATGTGAGAGGAGGATAGAGGTAAATTGTCCGAGAGAATGAAAGGGGGCGGGTGGGAGTGTGGGGGAGGGTTCGATAAATAAAGTGACTTGTGTCAGAAAGAGGGAGAGAGAGGGGGAGGGTGGGAGAGAGATGGGGAGAGTGGGAGGGGGAGAGTGGGAGAGAGGGGGGGTGGGAGAGAGAGGGGGGGGAATGGGAGAGAGAGGGGAAGAGTGGGAGAGAGAGGGGGGGAGTGGGAGAGAGAGGGGGAGAGTGGGAGAGAGAGTGGGGGAGAGTGGGAGAGAGAGAGGGGGAGGGTGGGAGAGAGAGGGGGAGGGTGGGAGAGAGAGGGGGAGGGTGGAGAGAGAGTGGGAGGGGGAGAGTGGGAGGGGGAGAGTGGGGAGAGAGAGGGGAGAGTGGGAGAGAGAGGGGGGAGTGGGAGAGAGAGGGGCGGAGTGGGAGAGAGAGAGGGGGAGAGTGGGAGAGAGACATGGAGAGTGGGAGAGAGGGGGGAGAGTGGGAGAGAGAGTGGGAGAGAGAGGGGGAGAGTGGGAGAGAGAGGGGGAGAGTGGAGAGAGAGGGGAAGAGTGGAGAGAGAGGGGAGAGTGGGAGAGAGAGGAGGGGGGTGGGAGAGAGAGGTGAAGAGTGGGAGAGAGAGGAGGGGAGTGGGAGAGGGAGGGGGAGAGTGGGAGAGAGAGGGGGAGAGTGGGAGAGAGAGGAGGGGAGTGGGAGAGAAAGGGGGAGAGTGGGAGAGAGAGGGGGAGAGTGGGAGAGAGAGGGGGAGAGTGGGAGGAGAGAGGGGAGAGTGGGAGAGAGAGGGGAAGAGTGGGAGAGAGAGAGTGGGAGAGAGAGAGTGGGAGAGAGAGGGGAAGAGTGGGAGAGGAGGAGGGCACACAAGTGGTGTGAAATAGAGAGAGAGTGGGAGAACCTGTAGTACAGGTCCTACCTAACATCACCTAATACAGGTGGAACAGTGGTTTACAACACAAGTGGTGTGAAATAGAGATAGAGTGAGAGGAACGTGAGACAAACAGGGATCCAGAGCAAAATGGGAAGCGGACGGAGTGTTAAATCCCGTCCGTTAAATCCCGTATTCGTGATTTAGTTGAATGCTCCTGAATTGTTCATGTTTCCCAATCAGTGTTGGTGAAGCTCATTCTCACTCATGTTTAATCAACAAGGTCCGGTTTCATGTACAGGCTGGAATTTTCTTCCCCAACCTCTGCACCCCCCCCAACACCAAACACATACACACAGCACCTACACACTGCAATCCATCCATTCCCGGTATTCCAATGACCCAAGGTATGGAGATGCCGGCGTTGGGCTGGGGTGAGCACAGTAAGAAGTCTCACAACACCAGGTTAAAGCCCAACAGGTTTGTTTGGAATCACTAGCTTTGGGAGCACAGCTCCTTCCCCGGGTGAATGACCCACCCACTGATCCTCACCTCGCCCCCTGATCTAACTCAGATTGAAACACCTTCCCGATCCCAATCAGGTTCTCCACCCATTGATACTCCTCCCCTCCCGTTCATGCCCTCTCACTGATAACCTTCCCTCCCCTTAATACCCACACTCACTCAATCTCTTCACCCCACCACTTCCCCACCCAATGAAACTCTTCACCTACCTCTGATATCCTTCCCATCCCGGAAACATTTTCCAAACTCCTGACTTCCTGCCCTACCTCCCCACCACTCTGACAACCCGAGTCTCCTCCCCCCCATCCGGCAAACTCCTTCTGTGCACCCTGATGTTTGTCAGATGCCCTGGCACTGTGGAAGGCCAGAGTGTTGGAACTCTGGCATTCCGGCCTTATCCCAGCCCCTTTCCCTTGTTTGCAAACTTTCCGAAATTCCTTGCAGTCATCTCCTCGTCCCGTTCCCTGAAATCCCCACAGCGTCTCCCAGCCTGAGGCACTCCCCAAAGGACCTGTCCCAGGACACAGAGATCCTGAAGAGAATCAAGACATGGACATCAAGCTGTGATTAAAGCAGAATGTTTTATTACTCAGAACAGCCCATTATTCATACATCAGGGGTACAGGATCAGGGTGTCAGGGGTACAGTGTCAGGAGTACAGGGGTACAGGATCAGGGGTACAGGATCAGGGGTACAGGATGAGGGGTACAGGGGTACAGGATCAGCGGTACAGGGGTACAGGATCAGGGGTACAGGATCAGGGGTACAGGATCAGGGGTACAGGATCAGGGGTACAGGGGTACAGGATCAGGGGTACAGGATCAGGGGTACAGGATCAGGGGTACAGGATCTGGGGTACAGGATCAGGGGTACAGGATCAGGGGTACAGGATCTGGGGTACAGGATCTGGGGTACAGGATCAGGGGTACAGGATCAGGCGTACAGGATCAGGGGTACAGGGGTACAGGATCAGGGGTACAGGATCAGGCGTACAGGATCAGGGGTACAGGGGTACAGGATCAGGGGTACAGGATCAGGGGTACAGGGGTACAGGATGAGGGGTGCAGGGGTACAGGATCAGGGGTACAGGATCAGGGGTACAGGATCAGGGGTACAGGATCAGGGGTACAGGATCTGGGGTACAGGATCTGGGGTACAGGATCAGGGGTACAGGGGTACAGGATCAGGGGTGCAGGGGTACAGGGTCAGGGGTACAGGATCAGGGGTAGAGGATCAGGGGTACAGGATCAGGGGTACAGGGGTACAGGATCAGGGGTACAGGATGAGGGGTACAGGATGAGGGGTACAGGATCACGGGTACAGGATCACGGGTACAGGGGTACAGGATCAGGGGTACAGGATGAAGGGTACAGGATCAGGGGTACAGGATCAGGGGTACAGGATCACGGGTACAGGGGTACAGGGGTATAGGATCAGGTGTACAGGATGAGGGGTACAGGATCAGGGGTACAGGATCACGGGTACAGTATCAGGGGTACAGGGGTACATGATCAGGGTGTCAGGGGTACAGGATCAGGGATACAGGATCAGGGTGTCAGGGATACAGGATCAGGGGTACAGGAACAGGGTGTCAGGGGTACAGGATCAGGGGTACAGGATCGGGGTAATTGTTTGGAACACGTACACAGGGATACAGGGTTAGGGGTAGACAGACAAGGGCATGGGGTCAGTGATACAGAATCATTCGTATCTTGACAGAAACAATTGAGCCAGTTTCCGAGGAACGAGCGTTTCATTGGGTGAGGAGGTGGAGAGATTGGGCTGCTGGCAATCCATCAGCAAACTCAACTTTTCGGAATGTGAATGAAATTGTGCAAGAATGTTCTTCCCATTGGAGGAATTTGATAATAAATCTCTCCCTTGTGGCGGGGTCCTCTCTGTTTGGGAACTGAAATACAATATGAAGAATGAATTGAGTTATACTTTTGTATACAGAGGGGTTTTGAAAAATAAGACTGTGGTAACCCACATTATTGTGTGATATGCATTGTGCTGTATGATACATGCCGGGGCTTGTCCAGGCTGCTCCGCCTGTGACTCCTCCCCTCGGGGCTTCTGTATATAAGCGGCAAGTCTCCGCCTCCGACCCAGTTCGGGTCCAGATGCAGGACAATTGCTGTTTAGTGTATTAAATCCTCAGTTACGTTTATCACTCGTTGTGTATTATTGATGGTGTATCAAAGAGCACAAACACAATTGAGAATGTCAGTGCTACTGGAGCAGACTCTGGATGACACAGGGGCAGTAATATCTCTATATTTAGTTCAATTGCTTAAGGTGGGCCCGAAATAGCGAGGCAGTGAATATAAGAGCAGGGAGTCTCTGAAAGAGTAGTATAAAACGCTGGTTAACACACAGCTAGAGTACTGTGTGCCCTTATCGTTACTATACTATTGGAAGGATATGATTGCACTGGAGGAGGGGCAGAGGACATTTACCAGGCTGGTGCCTGGGTGGAGTGTTTCAGTCATGAAGAGAGGCTGGTTAGGCTGGGGTTATTCTCCTTCGAGCAGAGAAAGCTGAGGGGAGGACCTGATTGATGTGTATAAATGGGGAATGACATAGATGTGGATGACCCCTTTGGTAGAGGGGTCAGAGGGGTCACTCCAGTCCCGCCATTACTTGGCACTCCCGCTCACCGGGCTAAATTCCCTTTGCTTCCCTGGCCCTCCAGACTTCCGCACACTCTTCGCTTGTCTGCCAAAACTAGACTCTTCCTCTCCCTCAATTGCTGTTAACAGGCTCGTTGCTCAGCCTTACAGACGTATGTGGGACAGTGAAACAGGCTGTGAGTGGCGGAATTCTGACTTCAACCTCAACTGATTGGCAATGAGTTTCCACACGTCCTCAGGGGGCTCGTGTAGAGAGGTTTGCCGGCAGAAATATCCTCCTGGGTCGCAGCTTTAAGATTCAAAGAATTTAACTCAATGCAGCTAATTTATATTCAAGTTATTTCGTTTTTCATAGTATCACCTGAGTTCAACCAATCAGACCGTTAGTTTGACAAGAGACTAACACAGTTTGAAAGTAGTGAGAACGGACACTTACGCAGCAATACTGGACCTGCTGCAGTCGGGCTGGGCAGAGTGAGAATCAGAAATGCAGTCAACAAGAGCAGCCCTTTCATCATCGTCGGTGAAGGTGTTCAGAGCCAGGCAGAAGGATGGTGCAGTCGTAATGTTCTGAATCTAATCCAGGAGAGTTGCTGTTTTTATAACCACACACAAATGAGAATGGCTCACCTGACGCCGTTCGCTCAATATATTTGTATTACATTTCCCTTAATATTGCCTCGTCATTTTCTTGAGTTCAGCTTTACACCAGGACCTCCCCTACTCTGCCAGCTTGCTTACCCCCTGGCTAAGCTTTGCATAGCGAGTGCTTCAACCAGCCTGAATCTCTTCTGTTGTAATTGGCCTTATTGTAAGGAAACTATTAGACGTAGACATAGAACAGTACAGCACAGAACAGGCCCTTCGGCCCTCGATGTTGTGCCGAGCCTTGTCCGAAACCAAGATCAAGCTATCCCACTCCCTGTCATTCTGGTGTGCTCCATGTGCCTATCCAATAACCGCTTGAAAGTTGCTAAAGTGTCCGGCTCCACTATCACAGTAGGCAGTCCATTCCACACCCTAACCACTCTGAGTAAAGAACCTACCTTGGACATCCCTCCTATATCTCCAGACTTGCAGACTTGCAGGGTACTGGACAGCCTTCTTCGAGGCAATGTCCAAAGTGGTGGGGGTGAGGGTGGTGCCATGCCCGAAAGTGGCAGTCTTCGGGGTTTCGGACCAGCCAGATCTATTCCTGGGGAGGAGGGCGGACGCCCTTGCCTTTGCCTCCCTGATCGCCCGCCGTAGAATCCTGTTTGGCTGGCGGTCAGCAGCACCACCCAGAGCTGCAGACTGGCTGTCCGACCTCTCGGATTCTCTCCAAATGGAGAAAATCAAATTCTCCATCCGAGGGTCAGATGACGGCTTCCACAGAACGTGGGAGCCGTTCACCCTATTGTTCCGGGACCTGTTTGTGGCCAACGAACAAGCAGCAGAATAGCCAGGTAGCCAAGAATCAGGGGAAAGTAGCCAAAGCAGGAGAGGGAGAGATAGAGCGGGAGAGTGGGGGGCAGCTAAACCTCAAAGAAAGAAAGGTGACCCACAGGAGGGGGAGAGTGGGGGGTGGGGAGGGGGGGAGAGGGAAGGGACAGGGAACAAGAGAGGAGAACCAGGGAGGTGAGGGGGAGGCTGGGAAATGACAGCCGGAAGGAGGGCACGGGATACGATAACAAACTTGGCATCTCCAGGAACAGAGAACAAGGAGAATCCAGGCGAAAGACGGGAGGAACGGCTGAAGCGGAGGTGAGAGCGAGACGACAATGGCAGCGAGATCTGTCCAGGAGAAGCTAGTGACAACACCAACACCAAACCCATTCGAGTATTGCCCTCTGTAATTGTTTCTCCGACACCCAAATGTATATTTACCTCCCCAGTCTCCACCCCCTCCTCCCTCTTGCTCACAAACAGTTGCCTACTTATCTGTTGTAAATAATTTTCCCAGTTGTACAGAGTTGCTGCTGTTGAGCTGGTGCACAATACTCTACCAGTTATTCTATTTTATTTTTTATTTTATTTTTTATTATTACTTTTTTTTGGTATGTTTGGGTGTGCCCTTGTCATCTATACATGTAGATATATTTCTTATTCTGTGTGCATAACGGTAAATAGGGGCTGGTTTAGTTCACCAGGCTAAATCGCTGGCTTTTAAAGCAGACCAAGCAGGCCAGCAGCACGGTTCGATTCCCGTACCAGCCTCCCCGGACAGGCGCCGGAATGTGGCGACTAGGGGCTTTTCACAGTAACTTCATTGAAGCCTACTCGTGACAATAAGCGATTTTCATTTCAAATATACTTTGTTCAAAAACCCAATAAAAACATGTACAAAAAATTAATAAATACATTCCATACCCACACTGTATTAAACCCAGTATATCTATAATTCCTGGAGTGTATACGGGATGGTTTTCTTGACCAATATGTGGAGGAACCAACGAGAGAGAGAAGACCATCTTAGACTGGGCAATGTGTAATGGGAAGAGAATCATTGGCAATCTGGCTGGACAAGGCCCCTTGGGGATGAGCGACCATAACAGGTTGGAAATGTTTGATCAAGATGCAGAGCGAAGTCGTTGATTTCGAGACTAGGGTGCTGAATCTTAATAAAGGAAACTATGAAGATATGAGGCATGAGTTGGCCGTGATTGGGGAGAGGGATGGCAGTGGGCAGGGCAATGGGGGAACTACAGCAACTGTTCATTTCCCTCTGTCACAAAGGGGGTAAGAGGGTCAATCTATGGCTGACAGAGGAAATTGGAAATAGTGTCCGCGCCAAGGAAGAAGCATACAATGTCGCGGGCACTGATCTCTCTGATCCTGAAGCGGGATAAGGACCCCTTGCAGTGTGGATCATACAGGCCTATCTCGCTCCTCAATGTTGACGCTAAGTAGCTGGCGAAGATCCTGGCCACCAGGATAGAGGACTGTGTGCCAGGGGTGATACATGAGGATCAGACAGGATTTGTCAAGGGACGGCAGCTCAACACGAATGTGCGGAGACTGTTAAATGTTATTATGATGCCGGCAGTGGAGGGGAAGGCGGAGATAGTGGTGGCGCTGGATGCGGAGAAAGCGTTTGATAGAGTTGAGTGGGGGTACCTATGGGAGGTGCTGGAGCGGTTCGGATTCGGGGAGGGATTCATCAAATGGGTGAGGCTGCTCTACGCGGCTCCGATGGCGAGTGTAGTTACCAATGGAAGGAGATCGGAGTACTTTAGGCTCTACCGTGGGACCAGGCAGGGGTGCCCCCTGTCCCCCTTGCTCTTTGCACTGGCGATTGAACCTTTGGCTATGGCGTTGAGGGAGTCAGGGAGATGGAGGGGTCTGGTGCAGGGTGGGGAGGAACATCGTGTATCGCTGTATGCGGACGACCTGCTGTTGTATGTGGCGGATCCAGAAGGGGGAATGCCGGGGGTGATGGAGCTGTTAGCGGAATTTGGGGGCTTCTCGGGCTATAAGTTAAATTTAGGCAAGAGTGAGGTATTTGTAGTACACCCGGGTGATCAGGAGGAGGGAATCGGGAGACTCCCATTTAAGAGGGCAGTGAAGAGTTTCAGATACCTGGGGGTGCAGGTGGCCAGGAGTTGGGGGACTCTCCATAAGCTTAATTTTACCAGGCTGGTGGAGCAGATGGAAGAGGAATTTAAAAGGTGGGACATGGTGCCGCTATCGTTGGCGGGTAGAGTGCAGTCCGTCAAAATGACGGTTCTCCCGAGGTTCTTGTTCCTTTTTCAGTGTTTGCCCATCTTTATCCCTAGGGCCTTTTTTTAGAAGGGTGACTAGCAGCATCATGAGCTTTGTTTGGGCGCATGGGACCCCGAGGGTGAAGAGGGTCTTCTTGGAGCGGGGTAGAGATGGTGGGGGGCTGGCGTTACCCAATCTCTCGGGGTATTATTGGGCAGCCAATGTGTCGATGGTGCGCAAGTGGGTAATGAAGGGGGAGGGGGCAGCATGGAAACGGATAGAGAGGGCGTCCTGTGGCGATACAAGCCTGGGGGCCCTGGTAACGGCGCCGTGGCCGTTCCCTCCTACGAGGTATACCACGAGTCCGGTGGTGGTGGCTACCCTCAAGATTTGGGGGCAGTGGAGGCGACATAGGGGAGAAGTGGGGGGCTCGATGGAGGCTCCGTTAAGGGGGAACCATAGGTTCGTCCCGGGGAACATTGATGGGGGATTTCAGGGTTGGCACAGAGCGGGCATCAGACAGCTGAGGGACCTGTTTATTGATGGGAGGTTTGCGAGCCTGGGGGAGTTGGAGGAGAAATTTGGGCTCCCCCGGGGAACATGTTCAGGTATCTGCGGGTAAAGGCATTTGCTAGGCGGCAGGTGGAGGGATTCCCTTCGCTTCCCGCGAGGGGGGTGAGCGACAGGGTGCTTTCGGGGGTCTGGGTCGGAGAGGGGAAGATATCTGATATCTACAAGGTTATGCAGGAGGCGGAGGAGGCGTCAGTAGAGGAGCTGAAAACGAAGTGGGAGGGGGAACTGGGGGAACAGATCGAAACGGGACATGGGCTGATGCCCTGGAGAAGGTTAATTCTTCCTCCTCGTGTGCGCGGCTTAGCCTCATCCAATTCAAGGTGCTGCACCGGGCCCACATGACTGGGACGAGGATGAGTAGGTTCTTTGGGGGTGAGGACAGGTGTGTCAGGTGCTCGGGGAGTCCAGCGAACCATGCCCATATGTTCTGGCATGCCCGGCACTGGAGGAGTTCTGGAAGGGGGTGGCGAGGACGGTGTCGAGGGTGGTGGGATCCAGGGTCAAGCCAGGATGGGGACTCGCGATTTTTGGGGTTGGGGTGGAGCCGGGAGTGCAGGAGGCGAAAGAGGCCGGTGTGCTGGCCTTTGCGTCCCTAGTAGCCCGGCGAAGGATCTTGCTACAATGGAAGGATGCGAGGCCCCCAAGCGTGGAGACCTGGATCAATGACATGGCGGGTTTCATTAAGCTAGAGAAGGTCAAATTCGCCCTGAGAGGGTCGGTACAAGGGTTCTTTAGGCGGTGGCAGCCTTTTCTCGACTTTCTGGCTCAACGATAGGGTACAGGGGACAGCTAGCAGCAGCAACCCGGGGAGGGAAAGGGGAGGGAAAGGGGAGGGAAAAGGGGGGGGGCCGACAATGACTATGTTTGTTTATTTAATTATAATATTTTTTTTTTAAAGTTCTTTTGTTGTTCATTAGGGATGGGGGGGTGGGGGGATGTGATACATGCGCCGATACGGTCTGGGGGTGTCACAGTTATTATGGGTTATTTTGTTGCATTTCATTGTTTGTCGTTATGTTTTATATTTTCTGTAAAAAATTCCAATAAAAATTATATTAAAAAAAAAAGGAAGAAGCATACAGATTGGCCAAAAAATATAATAGGTCGGAGGATTGTTCGGAGTTTATAATTCAGCAAAGGACCAAGGGATTGATAAAGAAGTGGAAAATGCAGTACGAAAGGAAGCTTGCAGGGAATATGAAGACTGATACAAAGAGTTTCTATAGATATGTGAAGAGAAAGTGATGGGGTGAAGGCAAATGGATGCCCCCTCCGGACACAAACAGGGAAATGGCGATTCTCCGGCCCGGCGCGGGGCTCGGAGAATCGCGCCCAAAGATTGAGAGAGGGGCGAGTTTAGACCGAGGATAAATAGAGAATATCGGAGAGGGAGGGGAGAGTGGGGAATTGAGGCAGAGACAGACGGAGAGATTTAAGAAGAGGCGGAGGGAGAGATATCTGGGAGAGAGATAGGGGTGAGAGTCATTGAGAGATGACGGTGATAAAGGGACAGAGAGAGGGTGAGAGGACAGGGAGAAGAGGAAAGAGACGCAGAGAGACGAGAGGAGGAGAGAGTCAGTCAGAGAGGGAGTGGAGAGAGGGGAAGAGAGAGTAGGAGTGAGAGAGTCAGAATGAGTGGGTGATAAATACAGTGCTGGACAGATAGAGTGAGAGGGAAGAGTTTGGGGTGCTGAGCGGGGCGAGAGAGAGAAACTGTTGGAGAAGAGGAAACTCTGAGGGAGGGAGGGACTGTCACAGAGAGAGAGAGGGACAGTAGAGGGAACCATTATGAGCTGATTAGGAGATAATGTGAGTTAGAGAGAGGGCGGAAAGTTTGCAGAAGCATCGGCAGAGTTAGAGAGAAAGGGCGGAGAGAAAGATTGACAGAGCGAGAGGGCGAATATGGACAGAGAGAGAAGGGGAGCAAAAAGTGGATAGGAGAAGGGATAGAGTAAGTCAGATAGAGGGGATGTGAGAGGAGGATAGAGGTAAATTGTCTGAGAGAATGAAAGGGGGCGGGTGGGAGTGTAGGGGAGGGTTCGATAAATAAAGCGACTTGTGTCAGAAAGAGGGAGAGAGAGGGGGAGGGTGGGAGAGAGGAGGGGGAGAGTGGGAGAGAGAGGGGGAGAGTGGGGGAGAGTGGGAGAGAGAGAGGGAGAGTGGGAGAGAGAGGGGAAGAGTGGGAGAGAGAAGGGGAGGGTGGGAGAGAGAGGGGAAGAGTGGGAGAGAGAGGGAGAGAGTGGGAGAGAGAGGGGGAGAGTGGGCGAGAGAGGGGGAGAGTCGGAGAGAGAGGGGGAGAGAGTTAGAGAGGGGGGGAGAGTGGGAGAGAGAGGGGGAGAGTGGGGAAGAGTAGGAGAGAGAGGGGGAGAGTGGGAGAGAGAGGGGGGAGAGTGGGAGAGAGAGGGGGAGAGTGGGAGAGAGAGGGGGAGGGTGGGAGAGAGAGGGGGAGAGTGGGAGAGAGAGGGGGAGAGTGGGAGAGAGAGAGGGAGAGAGAGGGGGAGAGTGGGAGAGAGAGGAGGGGAGTGGGAGAGAGAGGGGGAGAGTGGGAGAGAGAGGGGGAGGGTGGGAGAGAGAGGGGGAGGGTGGGAGAGAGAGGGGGAGAGTGGGAGAGAGAGGGGGAGAGTGGGAGAGAGAGGGGAAGAGTGGGAGAGAGAGGGGAAGAGTGGGAGAGAGAGTGGGAGGGTGGGAGAGAGAGGGGAAGAGTGGGAGAGGAGAAAGGCAGTGGTGTGAAATAGAGAGAGAGTGGTAGAACCTGTAGTACAGGTCCTACCTTACATCACCTAATACAGGTGGAACAGTGGTTTACAACACAAGTGGTGTGAAATAGAGAGAGAGTGAGAGGAACGTGAGACAAACAGGGATCCAGAGCGAAATGGGAAGCGGACGGAGTGTTAAATCCCGGCTTCGTGATTTAGTTGAATGCTGCTGAATTGTTCATGTTTCCCAATCAGTGTTGGTGAAGCTGATTCTCACTCATGTTTAATCAACAAGGTCCGGTTTCATGTACAGGCTGGAATTTTCTTCCCCAACCTCTGCACCCCCCCCCCCCCTCCCCCCGCCTCCCCACACCAAACACATACACACACTGCAATCCATCCATTCCCGATATTCCAATGACCCAAGGTATGGAGATGTCGGCGTTGGGCTGGGGTGAGCACAGTAAGAAGTCTCACAACACCAGGTTAAAGCACAACAGGTTTGTTTGGAACCACTAGCTTTGGGAGCACAGCTCCTTCCTCGGGTGAATTACCCACCCACTGACCCTCACCTCGCCCCCTGATCTAACTCAGATTGAAACACCTTCCCGATCCCAATCAGGTTCCCCACCCATTGATACTCCTCCCCTCCCGTTCATGCCCTCTCACTGATAACCTTCCCTCCCCTTAATACCCGCACTCACTCAATCTCTTCACCCCACCACTTCCCCACCCAATGAAACTCTTCACCTCCCTCTGATACCGTTCCCATCCCGGAAACATTTTCCAAACTCCTGACTTCCTGCCCTACCTCCCCACCACTCTGACAGCCCGGGTCTCCTCCCCCCCATCCGGCAAACTCCTTCTGTGCACCCTGATCTTTGTGAGATGCCCTGGTACTGTGGAAGGCCAGAGTGTTGGAACTCTGGCATTCCGGCCTTATCCCAGCCCTTGTTTTCAAACTTTCCGAAATTCCCTGCAGTTATCTCCTCGTCCCGTTCCCTGAAATCCCCACAGCGTCTCCCAGCCTGAGGCACTCCCCAAAGGACATGTCCCAGGGCACAGAGATCCTGAAGAGAATCAAGACATGGACATCAAGCTGTGATTAAAGCAGAATGTTTTATTACTCAGCACAGCCCATTATTCATACATCAGGGGTACAGGATCAGGGTGTCAGGGGTACAGTGTCAGGGGTACAGGGGTACAGTGTCAGGGGTACAGGATCACGGGTACAGGATCAAGGTGTCAGGGGTACAGGATCAGGGGTACAGGATCAGGGGTACAGGATCAGGGTGTCAGGGGTACAGGGGTACAGGATCAGGGGTACAGGATATGGGGTACAGGGGTACAGGATCAGGGGAACAGGATCAGGGGAACAGGATCAGGGGTACAGGATTAGGCGTACAGGATCAGGGGTACAGGATCAGGGGTACAGGGGTACAGGATCAGGGGTACAGGATCAGGGGTACAGGATCAGGGGTACAGGATCAGGGGTACAGGATCAGGGGTACAGGGGTACAGGATCAGGGGTACAGGATCAGTGGTACAGGATCAGGGGTACAGGATCAGGGGTACAGGATCAGGGGTACAGGATCAGGGGTACAGGATCAGGGGTACAGGATCAGGGGTACAGGATCAGGGGTACAGGGGTACAGGATCAGGGGTACAGGATCAGGGGTACAGGATCAGGGGTACAGGATCAGGGGTACAGGATCAGGGGTACAGGATCAGGGGTACAGGATCAGGGGTAATTGTTTGGAACACATACACAGGGATACAGGGTTAGGGGTAGACAGACAAGGGCACGGGGTCAGTGATACAGAATCATTCGTATCTTGACAGAAACAATTGAGCCTGTTTCCGAGGAACGAGCGTTTCATTGGGTGAGGAGGTGGAGAGATTGGGCTGCTGGCAATCCATCAGCAAACTCAACTTTTCGGAATTGGAATGAAATTGTGCAAGAATGTTCTTCCGGTTGGAGGACGTTGATAATAAATCTCGCCCTTGTGGTGGGGTCTTCTCTGTTCGGGAACTGAAATACAATATGAAGAATGAATTGAGTTATACTTTTGTATACAGAGGGGTTTTGAAAAATAAGACTGTGGTAACCCACATTATTGTGTGATATGCATTGTGCTGTATGATACATGCCGGGGCTTGTCCAGGCTGCTCCGACTGTGACTCCTCCCCTCGGGGCTTCTGTATATAAGCGGCAAGTCTCCGCCTCCGACCCAGTTCGGGTCCAGAGGCAGGAGAATTGCTGTTTAGTGTATTAAAGCCTCAGTTACGTTTATCACTCGTTGTGTATTATTGATGGTGTATCAAAGAGCACAAACACAATTGAGAATGTCAATGCTACTGGAGCAGACTCTGGATGACACAGGGGCAGTAATATCTCTATATTTAGTTCAATTGCTTAAGGTGGGCCCGAAATAGCGAGGCAGTAAATATAAGAGCAGGAAGTCTCTGAAAGAGTAGTATAAAACGCTGGTTAACACACAGCTAGAGTACTGTGTGCCCTTATGGTTACTATACCATTGGAAGGATATGATTGCACTGGAGGAGGGGCAGAGGACATTCACCAGGCTGGTGCCTGGGTGGGGTGTTTCAGTCATGAAGAGAGGCTGGTTAGGCTGGGGTTATTCCCCTTCGAGCAGAGAAAGCTGAGGGGGGGACCTGATTGATGTGTATAAATGGGGAATGACATAGATGTGGATGACCCCTTTGGCAGAGGGGTCAGAGGGGTCACTCCAGTCCCGCCATTACTTGGCACTCCCGCTCACCGGGCTAAATTCCCTTTGCTTCCCTGGCCCTCCAGACTTCCGCACACTCTTCGCTTGTCTGCCAAAACTAGACTCTTCCTCTCCCTCAATTGGTGTTAACAGGCTCGTTGCTCAGCCTTACAGACGTATACGGGACAGTGAAACAGGCTGTGAGTGGCGGAATTCTGACTTCAACCTCAACTGATTGGCAATGAGTTTCCACACGTCCTCAGGGGGCTCGTGTAGAGAGGTTTGCCGGCAGAAATATCCTCCTGGGTCGCAGTTTTAAGATTCAAAGAATTTAACTCAATGCAGCTAATTTATATTCAAGTTATTTTGTTTTTCATAGTATCACCTGAGTTCAACCAATCAGACCGTTCGTTTGACAAGAGACTAACACAGTTTGAAAGTAGTGAGAACGGACACTTACTCTGGGATACTGGACCTGCTGCAGTCGGACTGGGCAGAGTGAGAATCAGAATTGCAGTCAACAAGAGCAGCCCTTTCATCATCGTTGGTGAAGGTGTTCAGAGCCAGGCAGAAGGATGGTGCAGTCGTAATGTTCTGAATCCAATCCAGGAGAGTTGCTATTTTTATAACCACACACAAATGAGAATGGCTCACCTGACGCCGTTCGCTCAATATATTTGTATTACATTTCCCTTAATTTTGCCTCGTCATTTTCTTGAGTTTAGCTTTACACCAGGACCTCCCCTACTCTGCCAGCTTGCTTACCCCCTGGCTAAGCTTTGCATAGCGAGTGCTTCAACCAGCCTGAATCTCTTCTGTTGTAATTGGTCTTATTGTAAGGAAACTATTAGACGTAGACATAGAACAGTACAGCACAGAACAGGCCCTTCAGCCCTCGATGTTGTGCCGAGCCTTGTTCGAAACCCAGATCAAGCTATCCCACTCCCCGTCATTGTGGTCTGCTCCATGAGCCTATCCAATAACCGCTTGAAAGTTCCTAAAGTGTCCGACTCCACTATCACAGCAGGCAGTCCATTCCACACCCTAACCGCTCTCTGAGTAAAGAACCTACCTCGGACATCCCTCCTATATCTCCCACCCCGAACCTTATACAGTAGTCCCCCGTTAGACCGCGCCCCGCAATACCGCGGTTCGCGATATATGGCGGGGGTGCTTATGGACCCCAACTTTTTTCACTCTTTTTGAAACAACTCCTTTTTAAGCCGGTGAACTTGTTTGTCATTCAGATTAGCCGCGATGACTAGCCCGATTAGCCGTGATAAATAGCCGCGATGATTTGTAATTAAAGCGTATAAATACAAAATGTCTAAGCGCAAGTCTTACACAGTAAAGGAAAAGAAAAGTAAAGGAGACCATCGACCAGGCCGTCCAAGAGGAGGCAGAAGAAGAGGCAGAAGAAGAAGAAGCCCAGCCCACAGTTACAGCAAAGAGCCACTCGGATGCCATCACCCACCTGAAGTGGCTCATAGAATACACAGAGCAACAGGACTTCGACCCCATATACATACTACACCTGAAGAACCTCCAGAGGCAAGCACAAGTCAAGATGAGGAAGGGGATGTGCCAGAAGAAACTCACAGGCTTTTTCACGTGATTTAAATGATTTTTAAAAATATGCTTGTAAGTGCTACTTTATGTATTATTGTATATATTTTTGAGTGGTATTTTTTAATGAATTTAAAACTTGAAAGAACTTTGATGTTTTTTATTTAAAACGCCCTTCCATTCTTACATTGTAAGGCTATTACATCCACAATACCTGAAACTACTATGAGAGGTTCACTTGTCATTATTCTTTCCCGCAGCAGAACATTATCTGGCCATGTGTTGCTCTTTCAAAATTTTCATAGGCTATCCGCGGCTCGGATGCAACGCGGGCGGCTGTCTTGGACCCCAACACCCGCGGTATAACGGGGGACTACTGTAGTTATGCCCACTTGTAACAGCTACATCCACCCGAGGAAATAGTCTCTGAACGTCCACTCTATCTATCCCCTACATCATCTTATAAACCTCTATTAAGTCGCCTCTTATCCTCCTCCGCTCCAAAGAGAAAAGCCCTAGCTCCCTCAACCTTTCCTCATAAGACCAATCCTCCAAAGCAGGCAGCATCCTGGTAAATCTCCTTTGCACCCTTTCCAATGCTTCCACATCCTTCCCATAGTGAGGTGACCAGAACTGCACACAAATGTAGTCTCACCAGGGTCATGTATAGTTGCAGCATAATCCCGCGGCTCTTAAACTCAAGCCCCCTGTTAATAAACGCTAACACACTATAGGCCTTCTTCACGGTCCTGTCCACTTGAGTGGCAACTTTCAGAGATCTGTGGACATGAACCCCAAGATCTCTCTGTTCCTCCACATTCCTCAGAACCCAGCCGTTGACCCTGTAATCAGCATTCACATTTTTCCCACCAAAATTAACCACCTCACACTTATTAGTAATGACAGTAAGAGAGATTTTGGTGTGCAGGTCCGGAGGTCACTGAAAGGAGCAACACAGGTGGAGAAGGTAGTCAAGAAGGCATACGGCATGCTTGCCTTCATTGGCCGGGGCATTGAGTATAAGAATTGGCAAGTCATGTTGCAGCTGTATAGAACCTTAATTAGGCCACACTTGGAGTATAGTGTTCAATTCTGGTCGCCACACTACCAGAAGGACGTGGAGGCCTCAGAGAAGGTGCTGTTGCTCTGTTTATCTGGTTCTAAATATGTCGGTCAATATGGTCGCCTTCCTTCATCCTGATTATGTTTGCTTTAGAGTCGCCAGGTATCTTTCGATACCGCCACACGGTTCAAACCCGAATACTGATCAAAGAACCAATGCACCAGTTAGTTAGTTCCAAGTTAATACTATTTAGTTACACACACAGTAATATCTACTCATGCACAGATACCATAAACTAAACTATCTCTAACGCTAATGCCTATACTTAACCTCGGGCGCCCACTCAGTCAGAGGAACAGTGGCCGTTCGGATCTGAGGCTGTTGGGTTCGAAGAGGTAACAGGAGAACAGCTAAGGTTGTCCGTCTGATGGCGAGCGTTGACCTTGGACTTAATGCTTCTGGTGCAGCTGGTGGACGGGTCTCTCCGCTTCGAGAGCCGAGTCCAAGAGAGCGATTCTCTCTCAGGGGCTTCTTCTTATACACAAAGGGGCTTCTGGAAGTGGCCATCCCAGATGGCTACAGTGCAGAAGAGATTTACCAGGATGTTGCCTGGTATGGAGGGCATTAGCTATGAGGAGAGATTGAATAAACTCGGTTTGTTCTCACTGGAACGACGGAGGTTGAGGGGCGACCTGATAGAGGTCTACAAAATTATGAGGGGTATAGACAGAGTGGATAGTCAGAGGCTTTTCCCCAGGGTAAAGGGGTCAATTACTAGGGGGTGTAGGTTTAAGGTGCGATGGGCAAGGTTTAGAGCAGATGTACGAGGGAAGTTTTGAGTCATCGGTTAGCTGAGGTCTGCATAAAAGGCAGACAGAAAGCGCACTCAGTAAGCTTGCGCTTGTCAAGGAGACGCAGCCGGAGTGAGGCACATCTAGAGTGGGAATTGCAATTTGGTAAATTGGTGCAGTGAGGTAATTCGGTGCAGAGTTGGAGACGGTGCTTTTTCAGAGATGCTTTTTAACCCTGGTAAGTGACTGGTAACTAGTTTTTCTTTTCATTGTCTAATTTATTTATTTTTATTTTGAAATTGTAGTTGTATAAGTTACCTAGGGTTTAAGACATGGTAGGAGATCCCAGACCCGTGTCATGCTCTTCTTGTGTGATGTGGGAGCTCAGGGACACGTCCACTGTCCCTGGCTCTTTCACGTGCAAGAAGTGTGTTCAGTTGCAGCTCCTGTTAGACCGCTTGACGGCTCTGGAGCTGCGGATGGACTGACTTTGGAGCATTCGCAATGCTGAGGAGGTCGTGGATAGCACGTTTAGCGAGTTGGTCACACCGCAGGTGAAAGTTACCGAGGGAGATACCAAATGGGTGACCAAAAGACAGAGCAAGAGTAGGAAGGCAGTGCAGGTGTCCCCTGCGGTCATCTCCCTGCAAAACAGATATACCGCTTTGGATACTGTTGAGGGAGATGGCTCACCAGGGGAAGGCAGCAGCAAGGTTCATGGCACAGTGGCTGGCTCTGCTGCGCAACAGGGCAGGAAGAAAAATGGCAGGGCTATAGTGATAGGGGACTCGATCCTAAGGGGAATAGACAGGCAGTTCTGTGGACACAATCGAGACTCCAGGATGGTATGTTGCCTGCCTGGTGGAAGTATCAAGGATGTCTCGGAGTGGCTGCAGGACATTCTGGATGAGGGGGGAGGGTGAACAGCCAGCTGTCGTGGTGCACATAGGCACCAACGATATAGGTAAACAAACAGGATGAGGTCCTACAAGCAGAATTCAGGGAGTTAGGAGTTAAACCAAACAGTAGGACCTCAAAGGTAGTAATCTCAGGATTGCTACCAGTGCCACAAGCTAGTCAGAGTAGGAATGTCAGGATAGATAGGATGAATGCGTGGCTCGAGAGATGGTGCAAGAGAGAGGGATTCAAATTCCTGGGGCATTGGAACCGGTTCTGGGGGCGGGGGACCAGTACAAACCAGACAGTCTGCACTTGGGCAGGACTGGAACCGATGTCCTGGGGGGGTGTTTGCTAGAGCTGTTGGTGAGGGTTTAAACTAATGTGGCAGGGGGATGGGAACCGATGCAGGAAGTTGGAAGGTAGTAAAACAGGGACAGAAGCAAAAGGAAGTAAGGGGAAAAGTGCAAGGCAGAGAAGACATAGTCAATAATCAAAAAGGGTGACAGTACAAGGTGCAGTGACTGAGGGGAGCTCAGTGAATAGGCCCAGTAATACTAAAAGGCATAAAACTGGAGATGTTAAGATTCAAAACAGAGGTTAAAAAAAAAACAACATTAGTGTACTTTACCTGAATGCTCGTAGTATTCGGAATAAAGTAAATGAGTTGATGGCACAAATCATCGTGAATGACTATGATTTAGTGGCCATTACTGAAACATGGTTAAAGGATGGTCACGACTGGGAGTTAAATATCCAAGGGTATCAAACTATTCGGAAGGACAGAGTGGATGGTAAGCGAGGTGGTGTTGCTCTGTTATTTAAGGATAACATCCGGGCAATAGTAAGGGAAGACATCGGTGCTATGGAGGATAAGGTTGAATCCATTTGGGTGGAAATCAGGAATAGTAAGGCGAAAAAGTCACTGATAGGAGTAGTCTATCGGCCACCAAATAGTAACGTTATGGTGGGGCAGGCAATAAACAAAGAAATAATTGATGCATGTAGAAATGGTACAGCAGTTATCATGAGGGATTTTAATCTACATGTCGATTGGTTTAACCAGGTCGGTCAAGGCAACCTTGAACAAACAAGAAGAAAGAAAATTACAGCACAGGAACAGGCCCTTCGGCCCTCCCAGCCTGCGCCGATCCAGATCCTTTATCTAAACCTGTCTCCTATTTTCCAAGGTCTACTTCCCTCTGTTCCCGCCCATTCATATATCTGTCTAGATGCATCTTAAATGATGCTATCGTGCCCGCCTCTACCACCTCCGCTGGTAAAGCGTTCCAGGCACCCACCACCCTCTGCGTAAAAAACTTTCCATGCACATCTCCCTTAAACTTTCCCCCTCTCACTTTGAAATCATGACCCCTTGTAACTGACACCCCAACTCTTCGGAAAAGCTTGTTGCTATCCACCCTGTCCATACCTCTCATAATTTTGTAGACTTCAATCAGGTCCCCCCTCAACCTCCGTCTTTCCAACGAAAACAATCCTAATCTACTCAACCTTTCTTCATAGCTAGCACCTTCCATACCAGGCAACATCCTGGTGAACCTCCTCTGCACCCTCTCTCAAGCATCCACATCCTTCTGGTAATGTGGCGACCAGAACTGCACGCAGTATTCCAAATGTGGCCTAACCAAAGTCCGATACAACTGTAACATGACCTGCCAACTCTTGTACTCAATACCCCGTCCGATGAAGGCAAGCATGCTGTATGTCTTCTTGACCACTCTATCAACCTGCGTTGCCACCTTCAGGGTACAATGGACCTGAACTCCCAGATCTCTCTGTACATCAATTTTCCCCAAGACCCTTCCATTGACCATATAGTCCGTTCTTGAATTAGATCTTCCAAAATGCATCACCTCACATTTGCCTGGATTGAACTCCATCTGCCATTTCTCTGCCCAACTCTCCAATCTATCTATATTTTTTTGTATTTTCTGACAGTCCCCCTCGCTATCTGCAACTCCACCGATCTTAGTGTCATCTGCAAACTTGCTAATCAGACCACCTATACCTTCCTCCAGGTCATTTATGTAGATCACAAACAACAGTGGTCCGAGCATGGATCCCTGTGGAACACCACTAGTCACCTTCTCCATTTTGAGGCACTCCCTTCCATCACTACTCTCTGTCTCCTGTTGCCCAGCCAGTTCTTTATCCATCTAGCTAGTACACCCTGAACCCCATACGACTTCACTTTTTCCATCAACCTGCCATGGGAAACCTTATCAAACGCCTTACTAAAGTCCATGTGTACGACATCTACAGCCCTTCCCTCATCAATTAACTTTGTCACTTCCTCAAAGAATTGAGGAGGAGTTTATAGAATGTGTCCGCGATAGTTTCCTAGAACAGTACGTAATGGAACCTACGAGGGAACAGGCGGTCCTAGATCTTGTCCTGTGTAATGAGACAGGATTGATTCATGATCTCATAGTTAGGGATCCTCTCGGAAGGAGCGATCACAATATGGTGGAATTTAAAATACAGATGGAGGGTGAGAAAGTAAAATCAAATACTAATGTTTTGTGTTTAAACAAAGGAGATTACAATGGGATGAGAGAAGAAGTAGCTAAGGTAGACTGGGAGCAAAGACTTTATGGTGGAACAGTGGAGAACCTTCCAAGCGATTTTTCACAGTGCTCAGCAAAGGTTTATACCAACAAAAAGGAAGGACGGTAGAAAGAGGGAAAATCAACCATGGATATCTAAGGAAATAAGGGAGAGTATCAAATTGAAGGAAAAAGCATTTGAAGTGGCAAAGATTGGTGGGAGACTAGAGGACTGGGAAATCTTTAGGGGGCAACAGAAAGCTACTAAAAAAGCTATAAAGAAGAGTAAGATAGAGTATGAGAGTAAACTTGCTCAGAATATAAAAACAGACAGTAAAGATTTTTACAAATATATAAAACAAAAAAGAGTAAATATTGGTCCTTTAGAGGATGAGAAGAGAGTTTTAATAATGGGAGGTGAGGAAATGGCTGAGGAACTGAACAGGTTTTTTGGGTCGGTCTTCACAGTGGAAGACACAAATAACATGCCAGTGACTGATAGAAACGAGGCTCTGACAGGTGAGGTTCTTGAGAGGAGGTAGTGATTGGCAAGCTAATGGGGCAAAAGGTAGACAAGTTTCCTGGCCCTGATGGAATGCATCTCAGAGTGCTAAAAGAGATGGCTAGGGAAATTGCAGATGCACTAATGATGATTTACTAAAATTCACTAGACTCTGGGGTGGTCCCGGTGGATTGGAAATTAGCAAATGTGACACCACTGTTTAAAAAAGGAGGTAGGCAGAAAGCGGGTAAATATAGGCCAGTGAGCTTAACTTTGATAGGAGGGAAGATGCTGGAATCTATCATCAAGGAAGAAATAGCGAGGCATCTGGATAGAAATTGTCCCATTGGGCAGACGCAGCATGGGTTCATAAAGGGCAGGTCGTGCCAGCTAATTTAGTGGAATTTTTTGAGGACATTACCAGTGCAGTAGATAACGGGGAGCCGATGGATGTGGTATATCTGGATTTTCAGAAAGCCTTTGACAAGGTGCCACACAAAAGGTTGCTGCATAAGATAAAGATGCATGGCATTAAGGGTAAAGTAGTAGCATGGATAGAGGATTGGTTAATTAATAGAAAGCAAAGAGTTGGGATAAATGGGTGTTTCTCTGGTTGGCAATCAGTAGCTAATGGTGTCCCTCAGGGATCCGTGTTGGGCCCACAATTGTTCACAATTTACATAGATGATTTTGAGTTGGGGACCAAGGGCAATGTGTCCAAGTTTGCAGATGACACTAAGATGAGTGGTAAAGCAAAAAGTGCAGAGGACACCGGAAGTCTGCAGAGGGATTTGGATAGGTTAAGTGAATGGGCTAAGGTCTGGCAGATGAAATACAATGTTGACAAATGTGAGGTTATCCATTTTGGTAGGAATAACAGCAAACGGGATTATTATTTAAACGATAAAATATTAAAGCATGCCGCTGGGCAGAGAGACCTGGGTGTGTTAGTGCATGAGTCACAGAAAGTTGGTTTACAGGTGCAACAGGTGTTTAAGAAGGCAAATGGAATTTTGTCCTTCATTGCTAGAGGGATGGAGTTTAAGACTAGGGAGGTTATGTTGCAATTGTATAAGGTGTTAGTGAGGCCACCCCTGGAGTATTGTGTTCAGTTTTGGTCTCCTTACTTGAGAAAGGACGTACTGGCACTGGAGGGTGTGCAGAGGAGATTCACTAGGTTAATCCCAGAGCTGAAGGGGTTGGATTATGAGGAGAGGTTGAGTAGACTGGGACTGTACCCGTTGGAATTTAGAAGGATGAGGGGGGATCTTATCGAAACATTTAAAATTATGAAGGGAATAGATAGGATAGATGCGGGCAGGTTGTTTCCACTGGCGGGTGACAGCAGAACTAGGGGACATAGCCTCAAAATAAGGGGAAGTAGATTTAGGACTGAGTTTAGGAGGAACTTCTTCACCCAAAGGGTTGTGAATCTATGGAATTCCTTGCCCAGTGAAGCAGTTGAGGCTTCTTCATTAAATATTTTTAAGGTAAACATAGATAGTTTTTTGAAGAATAAAGGGATTAAAGGTTATGGTGTTCGGGCCGGAAAGTGGAGCTGATTCCACAAAAGATCAGCCATGATCTCATTGAATGGCGGAGCAGGCTCGAGGGGCCAGATGGCCTACTCCTGCTCCTAGTTCTTATGTTCTTATGTTCTTATTCATCAAACCATTCTGGATCTCAAAAGAAAGAATAACCACAGATTAGATCAAAGTGTACTGTAATAGTCATTAGCAGTATATATCCATGGTGACAAGGAGACATGGACGTACCCACAACCGCCACGACAGACGTTACTGGAAGAGTTACTGGACGCAAGCATACTGGATAAAGGAAACTGTAGCGACGTGTGTGACCAACTGATAGAAAGGGCTGACACTGTACTAGACACAAGAAGAAATAAATGGGAGGAGGACCAGGGAACTGAAATAGGGTGGGGGCTCTGGAGCGAAGCACTGCATAGGGTCAACTCCACCCCCACGTGCGCAAGGCTCATCCTGACGCAGCTAAAAGTGGTACATAGAGCACATTTAACAAGAACCCGTATGAGTAGATTCTTCCAAGAGGTGGAGGATCGATGTGAGGCCCAGCCAACCACACCCACATGTTCTGGTCTTGTCCCAGACTTGCGGGGTACTGGGCAGCCTTCTTCGAGGTTATGTCCAAAGTGGTGGGGGTGAGGGTGGAGCCATGCCCGAAAGTGGCGGTCTTCGGGGTTTCAGACCAGCCAGATCTATTCCTGGGGAGGAGGGCGGACGCCCTAGCCTTTGCCTCCCTGATCGCCCGCCGTAGAATCCTGTTCAGCTGGGGGTCAGCAGCACCGCCCAGAGCTGCAGACTGGCTGTCCGACCTCTCGGAATCTCTCCAAATGGAGAAAATCAAATTCGCCATCCGAGGGTCAGACGACGGCTTCCACAGAACGTGGGAGCCATTCACCCTATTGTTCCGGGACCTGTTTGTGGCCAACGAACAAGCAGCAGAATAGCCAGGTAGCCAAGAATCAGGGGAAAGTAGCCAAAGCAGGAGAGGGAGAGATAGACCGGGAGTGTGGGGGGCAGCTAAACCTCAAGGAAAGAAAGGTGACCCACAGGAGGGGGAGAGTGGGGGGTGGGGAGAGGGAAGGGACAGGGAACAAGAGAGGAGAACCAGGGAGGTGGGGGGGGAGGCTGGGAAATGACAGCCGGAAGGAGGGCACGGGATACAATAACAAACTTGGCAACTCCAGGAACAGAGAACAAGAAGAATCCAGGCGAAAGACGGGAGGAACGGCTGAAGCGGAGGTGAGAGCGAGACGACAATGGCAGCGAGATCCATCCAGGAGAAGCTAGTGACAACACCAACATCAAACCCATTCGAGTATTGCCCTCTGTAATTGTTTCTCCGGCTCCCAAATGTATATTTACCTCCCCAGTCTCCACCCCCTCCTCCCTCTCGCTCACAAACAGTCGCCTATTTATCTGTTGTAAATAATTTTCCCAGTTGTACAGAGTTGCTGCTGTTGAGCTGGTGCACAATACTCTACCAGTTATTCTATTTTATTTTTCATTTTATTTTTTATTATTACTTCTTTTTGGTATGTTTGGGTGTGCCCTTGTCATCTATACATGTAGATATATTTCTTATTCTGTGTGCATAACGGTAAATATACTTTGTTCAAAAACCCAATAAAAACATTTACAAAAAAATTAATAAATACATTCCATACCCACACTGTATTAAACCCAGTATATCTATAATTCCTGGAGTGTATACGGGATGGTTTTCTTGACCAATATATGGAGGAACCAACGAGAGAGAGAAGACCATCTTAGACTGGGCAATGCGTAATGGGAAGGGAATCATTGGCAATCTGGCTGGACGAGACCCCTTGGGGATGAGCGACCATAACAGGTTGGAAATGTTTGATCAAGATGCAGAGTGAAGTAGTTGATTCGGAGACTAGGGTGCTGAATATTAATAAAGGAAACTATGAAGATATGAGGCATGAGTTGGCCGTGATTGGGGAGAGGGATGACAGTGGACAGGCAATGGCAAACATTCAAGGAACGCATGGGGGAACTACAGCAACTGTTCATTTCCCTCTGTCACAAAGGGGGTAAGAGGGTCAATCTATGGCTTACAGAGGAAATTGGAAATAGTGTCCGTGCCAAGGAAGAAGCATACAGATTGGCCAAAAAATATAATAGGTCGGAGGATTGTTCGGAGTTTATAATTCAGCAAAGGACCAAGGGATTGATGAAGAAGTGGAAAATACAGTACGAAAGGAAGCTTGCAGGGAATATGAAGACTGATACAAAGAGTTTCTATAGATATGTGAAGAGAAAGTGATGGGGTGAAGGCAAATGGATGCCCCCTCCGGACACAAACAGGGCAATGTATAATAAGGGACAATGAAATGGCTGAGCAATTGAATACATTCTTTTGTTCTGTCTTCACAAATGAGGACACACAACAGATCGCAGAAATGTTGGAGGATGAAAGGTTTAGGGAGTGGGAAGAACTGAGCGAGATCAACATTAGTAGAGACACGGTGCTGGGAAGACTGATGGGATTGAAGGTGGATAAATCCCCCGGGCCTGATAATCAGCATCCCAGAGTGCTTAAGGAGGTGTCTCTGGAAATACTGGATGCTGAGTGGTCATCTTCCGGGATTCCATAGACTGGAACAGTTCCTGCAGATTGGAGGGTAGCTAATGTCAGTACAATCTTCAGAAACAGAGGGAGAGAGAAAACAGGGAACTGTGGACCAGTCAGCCAAACATCCGCAGTGGGGAAAATATTTGAATCCATTATCAAGGATTTTATTGCGGAACATTTCAAAAGCAGTGGCAGGATCGGTCAGAATCAGCATGGATTTATGAAGGAAAAATCAGGCTTCACAAATCTGTTGGAATTCTTTGAAGATGTAACCAGTACAGTTGACCAGGGGGAGCCAGTCGATGTGATATATTTGAACTTTCAGAAGGCGTTTGACAAAGTTCCGCATTAGAGATTATTGTGCAAGATTAAATGCATGGGATTGGGGGAAATGTATTGAGGTGGATAGAAAACTGGTTGGCAGAGAGGAAACAAGGAGTAGGGATTAATGGGTCCTTTTTAATTTGGTAGGCAGTAACCAGTGGGGTACCACAGGGATCGGTGATGGGACCCCAGCTATTCACAATATATATTAATGATTTGAATGAGGGAACAAAATGTAAAACCTCAAAGTTTACAGATTATACCAAATTAGGTGGGAGGGTGAATTTAAAAATAAATAAATTTTAGAATACCCAATTATTTTTTCCAATTAAGGGGCAATTTAGCGTGGCCAATCTGCCTACCCTGCACATCTTCGGGTTGTGGGGGTGAAACCCACGCAAACACGGGGAGAATGTGCAAACTCCACACGGACAGTAACCCAGAGCCGGGATTCGAACCCAGGTCCTCAGCGCCGTAGGCAGCAATGCTAACCACTGTGCCGCCCCGGGAGGGTGAATTATGACGAGGATGCAGGGATCCGACAGCAAGATCTGGACAGGTTGGGCGAGTAGGCAAATCAATGGAAGATGCAGTTTTATTTGGCTAAGTGTGAGATTATTCACTTTGGAAGCAAAGGCAGGAAGCAGATTATACCTAAACGGTTGTAAATTGGGAGAGGGGAGTGTGCAGTGGGACCTGGGTGTCCTTGTGCACCATTCGCTGAAGGTAAGCAGGTGCAGCAGGCAGTAAAGAAGGCTAATGGTATGTTGGCCTTCATTGCAAGAGGTTTCGAGTACAGATTCATGGATGTGATGTTGCAATTATACAGGGCACTGGGTGAGATCACACCAAGACTATTGTGTGCAGCTTTGGTGTCCTTTTCTGGTAAAGGATGTGTCTGCACTAGAGGAGGTGCAGCGAAGGTTTACCAGACTGATTCCAGGGATGGCGGGACTGTCATATGAGGAGAGATTGACTGGGTTGGGATTGTTCTCGCTAGAGTTTAGAAGGATGAGGGAGGATCTCATGGAGACTTATAAAATTCTAACAGGACCACACAGGGTAGGTAGAGGGAAGATGTTACCAATGATGGGTGTGTCCAGAACCAGGGGTCACAGCCTGAGGATTCGAACAGAGATGAGGAGACATTTCTTCACCCAAAGAGTGGTGAGCCTGTGGAATTCATTATCACAGGAAGTAGTTGATGCTAAAACTTTGAATATATTCAAGAGGCGGCTGGATATAGCACTTTGGGAGAATGGGATCAAAGGCTATGGGGAGAAAGCAGGATTAGGCTATTGAGTTGGATGATCAGCCATGATCGTGATAAAGGCGGAGCAGGCTCGAAGGGCCAAAAGGCCTCCTCCTGCTCCTATCTTCTCTGTATCTGTGTTACACACTGTCAATACACCAGTACATTCTCCAACAAACTATAAATACGCAGTACACACTGTAACATACTGTAAATACTGCAGTGCATTCACAGAGTCCCAGCAGCCCCAATCCAGTCTCTAACACAGTATAAGTATTCCAGTACATGCTCTAACATACTGTAATTCTGGGGATTAATGGGTGTTTCTCTGGTTGGCAATCAGTAGCTAGTGGTGTCCCTCAGGGATCCGTGTTGGGCCCACAATTGTTCACAATTTACATAGATGATTTGGAGTTGGGGACCAGTGTAATTCAGTGCATTCTGCAAGACAGTGGAAATACCCCAGTATATTCTCTAACACAGTATAAAATCTCTTGAACATTTTCCAACACAGAATAAATACTCTATTATATTCTCTATCACAGTTTAAATCCGTCATTACATGTGTAACCATAAGACCATAAGTCCATAAGAAATAGGAGCAGAATTAGGCCATTCGGCCCATCGAGTCTGCTCCCCCATTCAATCATGGCTGATATTTTTCTCATCCCCATTCTCCTGCCTTCTTCCCATAACCCCTGATCCCCTTATTGATCAAGAACCTATCCATCTCTGCCTTAAAGACACTCAGTGATTTGGGCTCCACAGCCTTCTGCGGCAAAGAGTTCCACAGATTCACCCACCCTCTGGCTGAAGAAATAACACATTGTATATGCCCCAGTTCATTCACTAACTCAGTGTAAATACTCCAGTGCATTATCTAACTAACTGTAAATTGCCCAATACATTGCCAAACAGAGTATACATTTCCAGGTACGTTCTATAACCCAGTGTAAATACCCCAGTATGACAGATGGCTGATTTAGTGACTTGAAGCCAGGGTCCAGTGGCGTACCAAAGGGATCTGTGCTGGGTCCCCTATTTTTCATCATTTATATAAATGACTTAGATGGGTATGTGGGGTAGGATCAGTAAATTTGCGGATGACACTAAGCTAGGCCAAGTGGGGAACAAAGTGGCTGCGAATCTTGGGTTACAGGAAGATAGAGACGGGATGGTCAAATGGGCAGAAATGTGTCAGATGGAATTTAATCCTGAAACGTTTGAGGTGTATAAATACTCATGTACATTCTCGAAAACACTGTAAATACCACAGTCCATTCTGTAGCACTGTATAAATACCCCTGGGCCATTCTGTAACACTGTAAATTCCCCAGTCCATTCTGTAGCACTGTATAAATATCCCTGGGCCATTCTTTAACACTGTAAATTCCCCAGTCCATTCTGTAGCACTGTATAAATATCCCTGGGCCATTCTTTAACACTGTAAATTCCCCAGTCCATTATGTACTGCACTGCCTGTGGAAGTAGTTGAGTCGGAAACGTTAGGGACCTTCAAGCGGCTACTGGATAGGTACATGGATTAGGGTAGAATAATGGAGTGTAGATTAATTTCTTCTTAAGGGCAGCACGGTAGCATTGCGGATAGCACAATTGCTTCACAGCTCCAGGGTCTCAGGTTCGATTCCGGCTTGGGTCACTGTCTGTGTGGAGTCTGCACATCCTCCCCGTGTGTGCGTGGGTTTCCTCCGGGTGCTCCGGTTTCCTCCCACAGTCCAAAGATGTGCAGGTTGGGCGGATTGGCCATGATAAATTGTCCTTAGTGTCCAGAATTCTATGATAATCTATGATTAACCTAGGACAAAAGTTCGGCACAACATCGTGGGCCGAAGGGCCTGTTCTGTGCTGTATTTCTCTATGTAACTGACTGTAAAGACACCAGTACATTATGTAACATACTGTAAATACCTCAGTACATACTTAATCATACTGTAAATACAACAGTACATTTTGTAACTCTGTGTAAATGCCCCAGCCCATTGTGTACCATACGGGCCAGATCGGGGCATTGTTCATTGTTGCTACGGGCCAAATTACTCCTTGGTTCAATAAACTCTGGATTACTTTGGCTATCTCTCCCTCTGCTTCTGTGGAAAGCCGTATTGTTTCTGGGGCTTAGAATCGGGACCTGTAATGTTGACCAATCCTGGGATCTTACAGCAATCGCGCTTGTGATGGGCAAACAATGCTTCATGTCTTTTCAAGACTTCTTTAACTGTTTTGTCTAAATGGTTTGTGGATCAAACCAGTACTCTCCCACTGAGCTAATCCTGTGTGCGTAGTCTCCCACTGTGAGAATGGCGGGGGGCTCGTGCTGCTCTGGCCATTTTCCACACAGTTATTTATGGGGTGGAAATAAAGGTTGTGCAAACTCATAAAATCTATTCCCAAGATGTGTTCTGCTGTCTGGGGTATGTACCAAAAGGAGTGTTTTGCTCTAATGTTGCCGATTGGTAATGTGTCCCTGCAGGAGGTGACCTGTAAAGCCACTATAGGTAATGGTGTCTGTAGTGGGCCATATATCTCGCTGGCACATCGTGGAGGAGTTTAACGTGGTTGGGGACCCTCCTGTGTCCCAAAGGAACTCTACTGGGTGTCGCCGGACTGTGCCTGCAACTCCCGGTCTTCCGGACTTATCCCACAGTGTGTGTCGCAGACTCAAGTTGGGGAGTCTGAACACCGACAATCAGTGCCATTTGTGGCCAAATTATCTGCTCGGACGCGAACGCTGTAGGTGGGTCTGGCATTGTTCCGAGAGGGGGCATTTGTGGGCTGATTCCGTTGCTGGTTCGGGGGGGGGGGGGGGGGGGGGGCATTTCATTCTCGGGCGTAATGTCCCTCGTGTCCGCAATTGTAGCATCCCTGCACTTTAGGGTGCTGCGTGTTATTTCTACCTTCATTTACTCATGTGGGGTCTTGGTGTGCCCTTACTGGATTCATGTTGGCGTCTACTCTTTCTTGGTCTGTCCTTTTCTGTAGGGACTGTTCCCAAGCTCTGGATAATCGCTTCATTGTGTGCTGGGTCTGAGGGGTCGTAATCAGCACATGCCTTTTGTCCTGCCTCCGTGGCCTGGGAGACTAGAGTACGGGTCCATTTGGCCGTATTGTCTGCCGATAACTGGCCGCAGGCTAAATCCCCGAATACTGAGGTAAAGTGGACCCAGAGGCATCCAGCAAATGCTGTTGGATGCTCTCCCTTTGCCTGTCTGCACCTGTTGAATCCTTCTACCGGATCTCCTCTATTGTGGCCAATGGCGTCTAAAATGGCTGTTTTCATGGCTTGGCGGCTGCCTCCTCCTATATGTTGTGGGTTGGGAAGGGCTGAACTAACCAACGGGTCACGGCTCATCACTATGAGCTTTACTTCTTCCTGCTGGTCCAGACCGTACATCTCGGTCTGTTCCATAACTCGTTCAAAAAGTGGCGTGGGTCTGACGTGGGGTGAAAAGTCTCAATTTTATCGCGGGCATCTCTTAACTGGGTGATAATTAGTGGGGTAGTGTACACAAAATTGGGGTGGTCTTCTGCTGTTACTCTACACCAGGGGTGGGCAAACTACAGCCCGCGGGCCGCATGCGGCCCGACAAAGGTTTTTATGCGGCCCGCCAATGAGGTGCCCGGAATCATAACCGGCATTTTTGAAAAGCCGCCGGGGAAAAGCCGCTGAAGTAAATGCGCTTATTGAATAAGCGCATTTACTTCAGCGGCTTTTCCCCGGCGGCTTTTCAAAAATGCCGGTTATGATTCCGGGCACCTCATTGGCGGGCCGCATAAAAACGCGCGTAGTGGGGTGGATGAGCGGGGCTGTCTCATTGGTCGGTTTAGTTGGGTGTGCGACCAATAGGAGTCCAGGTTACAAACAATAAGCCTTATTATTGTTTGTAACCTGAACTCCTATTGGTCGCACACCCAACTAAACCGACCAATAAGGCAGCCCCACTCATCCACCCCACTATGCGCGTTTTTATCGTTGACTCGGCCTGGCTGTGCTTCTGTCAGTGTTAAGGATCCGCACAAGCAACTTGACACCTGATTTCAACAAACTGGTAAATGACTGCAGTCAGATGCATCATTCTCATTGACATTGTTCTGTTACTTACTGAGTTACTTTGTTTTTCAAATAAATGTGCTTTTTTTTCTTTAAAGACCTTTTATTTTGGCTATTTAAAATATTAATTATTTTACTTGATACACTATGCGGCCCTTTAAAATTGTGAATTTCTGAATGTGGCCCTTGCACGGAAAAGTTTGCCCACCCCTGATCTACACTGTGTGGTGATGGGGTTCATGGGGTTGGGTGCTGCCTGTGCAGTCGGTGGTACGGGTGCTTTCCCTTTCGGGGCCTGGGGGAGGGCTCTATTTTGACCTGTTTCGTTCACATGTCGTTGGGCCATTTTGTTAAGTTCCTGCCAATCGGGGCCATCTTCCTGATCTAACTGTGGGCCAACGGTATCTCTGAACCCGTTCTGAACCCATCGCAGTGATTGCAATCTTGCAATTTGCTGCCTGTACTTGCAGAACTCTGCCTCTGTTCCGTGGTGGAACTGTGGAGTGCTCTGAGGGCTGCCTTTAGATCCTCACACCGTTTCCTCAACTGTTCTTCTTGCTTCTCCGTTTCCTCTCTTACCAACACCGCACGTTGCGTGCCCTGGTCGGCCCTATCGTATTGACTCTCAAAGCTGCTTATGTGGGCGAGACAAGATTGGTGTGACCTTTTGACATCAGCCATCTCCTTGTCCTTCGCCGCTAGCTGCTCTCGGAGCTGCTCGTTTATTCTCTCACACTCGCTAACATTTCCTGTCTGCTCCTCTCTTTCTCCTCAAGCGGTCCACGGAGCGTCCTCACGACCTCCTGTGCCTCCCAATTGTGCCAAGCAGGCCACGATTGCCATCGGCTTACGAGCTCAACTCAAATTCTTCTTCTGTATCTCGGTCAGGTTGCCCCACCAAGTTTGTCCTCTTCTGCCAGGACCTGTTTCTTCATTCGCACAAAATTCCGACCATGGGAGCCATCCTTTCCCCTTTGGGTATTTCCTAATCTCTTCGTCCCATATGGGACACTGTTCTGCTCTGTTGGTCGCTGCGACCTCGGGCTCTTGTGGATGCAGAAGGCGATCCATTGCCTTCATTGCCATTCCTACGATTATCTCTGTTTAGAACATAGAAAAATACAGCACAGAACAGGCCCTTCGGCCCACAATGTTGTGCCAAACTTTTGTCCAAGATTAATAACAAATTAATCTACACCCCATCATTCTACCATAATCCATAAGACCATAAGACCATAAGACATAGGAGTGGAAGTAAGGCCATTCGGCCCATCGAGTCCACTCCGCCATTCAATCATGGCTGATGGGCATTTCAACTCCACCTACCAGCATTCTCCCCGTAGCCCTTAATTCCTCGCGACATCAAGAATTTATCTATCTCTGCCTTGAAGCCATTTAGCGTCCCGGCCTCCACTGCACTCTGCGGCAATGAATTCCACAGGCCCACCACTCTCTGGCTGAAGAAATGTCTCCGCATTTCTGTTCTGAATTTACCCCCTCTAATTCTAAGGCTGTGCCCACGGGTCCTCGTCTCCTCGCCTAACGGAAACAGTTTCTTTGCGTCCACCCTTTCTAAGCCATGTATTATCTTGTAAGTTTCTATTAGATCTCCCCTTAACCTTCTAAACTCCAATGAATACAATCCCAGGATCCTCAGCCGTTCATCATATGTTAGACCCGCCATTCCAGGGATCATCCGTGTGAATCTCCGCTGGACACGCTCCAGTGCCAGTATGTCCTTCCTGAGATGTGGGGCCCAAAACTGGACACAGTACTCCAAATGGGGCCTAACCAGAGCCTTATAAAGGCTCAGTAGCACATCGCTGCTTTTATATTCCAACCCTCTTGAGATAAATGACAACATTGCATTCGCTTTCTTAATCACAGATTCAACCTGCATGTTTACCTTTAGGGAATCCTCGACTAGCACTCCCAGATCCCTTTGTACTTTGGCATTATGAATTTTCTCACCGTTTAGAAAGTAGTCTATGCTTGGATTCTTTTTTCCAAAGTGCAAGACCTCACATTTTCTCACGTTGAATTGCATCAGCCATTTCCTGCACCACTCTCCCAAACTGTCTAGATCCTTCTGCAGCCTCCCCACTTCCTCAGCACTACCTGCCTGACCACCTAACTTCGTATCATCAGCAAACTTCGCTAGAATGCCCCCAGTCCCTTCATCCAGATCATTAATATATATGGTGAACAGCTGTGGCCCCAACACTGAACCCTGTGGGACACCGCTGGTCACCGGCTGCCATTCCGAAAAAGAACCTTTTATCCCAACTCTCTGCCTTCTGTCAGACAGCCAATCCTCAACCCATGCCAGTAGCTCACCTCGAACACCATGGGCCCTCACCTTACTCAGCAGCCTCCTGTGTGGCACCTTATCAAAGGCCTTTTGGAAATCCAGATAGACCACATCCACTGGGTTTCCCTGGTCTAACCTACTTGTCACCTGCTCAAAGAATTCTAACAGGTTCGTCAGGCACGACCTCCCCTTACTAAATCCATGTTGACTTGTTCTAATCCGACCCTGCTCTTCCAAGAATTTAGAAATCTCATCCTTACCGATCGATTCTAGAATTTTACCAACAACCGAGGTTAGGCTAATTGGCCTATAATTTTCCATCTTTTGTCTTGATCCTTTCTTGAATAAGGAGGTTACAACAGCGATCTTCCAATCGTCCGGGACTTTCCCTGACTCCAGTGATTTTTGAAAGATCTCAACCAACGCTTCCGCTATTTCTTCAGCCACCTCTCTCAGAACTCTAGGGTGTAGACCATCGGGGCCAGGAGATTTGTCAATTTTAAGACCTTTTAGCTTTTTTAGCACCATCTCTTTTGTAATGGCAACCATACTCAACTCAGCCCCCTGACCCTCTATAATTTTTGGGATATTACTCATGTCTTCCACTGTGAAGACAGACGCAAAGTACTTATTAAGTTCTCCAGCCATTTCCTCGTCTCCCATCACTAGCCTTCCGGAATCAGTTTGAATTGGCCCAATGTCTACTTTGGCCTGTCGTTTGTTTCTTATGTATTGAAAGAAACTTTTACTATCATTTCTTATATTACAGGCTAGCCTGCCTTCATATTTGATCCTCTCCTTCCTTATTTGTCTCTTTGTTAACCTCTGTTTGTTTTTGTAGCCTTCCCAATCTTCTGATTTCCCAGTGCTTTTGGCCACTTTATAGGATCTCTCTTTTTCTTTGATACATTTCCTGACCTCCTTTGTCAGCCATGGCTGTCTAATCCCTCCCCGGATAATCTTTCTTTTCTTGGGGATGAACCTCTGTACAGTGTCCTCAATTATGCATACAAACTCCTGCCATTTTTGCTCTGCTGTCTTCCGCACTAGGGTCTGCTTCCAGTCGATTTTCGCCAGTTCCTCTCTCATGCCCTCGTAATTACCTTTATTTAACTGTAACACCCATTACATCCGATTTTGCCTTCTCTCTTTCAAACTGCAGACTGAACTCAACCATATTATGATCGCTGCTTCCTAAGTGTTCCCTTACTTTAAGATCTTTTATAAAGTCTGGTTCATTACATAGCACTAGGTCCAGAATAGCCTGCTCCCTTGTGGGCTCCATGACAAGCTGTTCCAAAAAGCCATCTTGTAAGCATTCCATGAATTCCTTTTCTTTGGATCCACTGGCTACGTTATTTACCCAATCCACCTGCATATTAAAGTCCCCCATGATCACCGTGACCTTGCCTTTCTGACATGCCTTTTCTATTTCCCGGTACATGTTGCGCCCCTGGTCCTGACCACTGTTAGGCGGTCTGTACATAACTCCCATTATGGTTTTTTTGCCTTTGTGGTTCCTCAATTCTACCCACACAGACTCCACATCATCCGACCCTATGTCGTTTAGTGCCATAGATTTAATTTTGTTCTTAACTAACAAGGCAATCTCACCCCCTCGGCCCACCTCCCTGTCTTTTCGATAGGTTGTATATCCTTGGATGTTTAACTGCCAGTCCTGAACCCCCTGCAGCCATGTCTCTGTGATGCCTACCACATCATAATCATTCACGATGATCTGTGCCATTAGTTCGTCTACTTTGTTACAAATGCTACGAGCATTCAGGTAAAGTACCTTAATGCTAACTTTCTTATCATTACAGATATTGGAAGTCCTAAGATGTCCAAAGTTATCCTTCCTTTTTGTTGAATTCCTAGTCTGCATCAAGCTTAAATCCACCTGCCTACATGTTATCATCCTGCGTATCTTGCCATTTAACTCCCTGCTCCCTGTCGCTTTCACTTTCCCTTCCCCCCAACTCAGAAGTTTAAAGTCCTACTGACCACCCTATTTATCCTCTTCGCTAGAACACTGGTTCCAGATCGGTTCAGGTGGAGACCGTCCCAACGGTACAGATCCCCCCGGTTCCAAAAATGATGCCAATGTCCCATGAAGTGGAATCCCTCTTTCCCACACCAATCCCTTAGCCACGTGTTTACTTCCCTAATTTTCTTGTCCCTATGCCAATTGGCACGTGGCTCGGGCAGTAATCTGGAGATTATGACCCTTGAGGACCTGTATTTCAATTTTCTTCCTAGTGCTTGATAGTCCCCGAACAGGTCCTCCACCCTAGCTTTACCTATGTTGTTAGTCCCGACGTGGACCACAACAACTGGATCCTCCCCCTCCCGCTCCAATATCCTTTCAAGCCGGTCAGAGATGTCCCGCACCCTGGCACCGGGCAGGCAACACACCATGCGAGACTCCCGATCCGGCTTGCATAGGATATTATCTGTCCCCCTAATTATAGAATCCCCTATAACAACTACTTGTCTTTTTACTCCCCCCTCTTGAATGGCCTTCTGCACCATGGTACCGTGGTCAGCTGGCTCATCCTGTCCAGAGCCCTTTTCCTCATCCATACAGGGAGCAAGAGTCTCATACCTGTTGGACAAGGTCAAGGGCTGAGGCTCCTGCACTCCTGAACTCAGGTTCCCTCTGCCTGCCTCACTAACAGTCACACTCTGAAATCCCTGATCACTTACTGAATGTGAATTACTTAATCTCCCAGGTGTGACTGCCTCCTGAAACAAAGTGTCCAGGTAACTCTCCCCCTCCCGGATGTGCCGCAGTGTTTGAAGCTCAGATTCCAGATCATCAACTCTGAGCCGGAGTTCTTCCAGCAACCAACACTTGCTGCAGATGTGGTCATTGCCATTCACAAGGGGAACAGCCAGCTCCCACATCATACAGCTACAGCACATCACCTGCCCAGCCATCTCTGATTAGTTAATTAATTTATTACTTTGTATAAATTTCAGTTTAAAAAAAAACAAACTTGGATACCTCTGCTATAGTCTTTTTCAACCTAGTTCTGGTTAACAAATAAGAAAAAGAAAAATAATAATGTAATAAGGCACTCACCTGCTCACCCCAATGGGTCTTATTATTAGGTTAGAGGAGGAGGGCGGGTGGGAGACACTACACGTGTAGTGTCTCGGGTGTACCTATCCAATAGCCGCTTGAATGTCCCTAATGTTTCCGACTTAACTACTTCCACAGGCAGTGCATTCCATGCCCCCACTACTCTCTGGGTAAAGAACCTACCTCTGACATCCCCCCTATATCTTCCACCATTCACCTTAAATTTATGTCCCCTTGTAATGGTTTGTTCCACCCGGGGAAAAAGTCTCTGACTATCTACTCTATCTATTCCCCTGATCATCTTATAAACCTCTATCAAGTCGCCCCTCGTCCTTCTCCGTTCCAATGAGAAAAGGCCTAGCACCCTCAACCTTTCCTCGTAAAACCTGCTCTCCATTCCAGGCAACATCCTGGTAAATCTCCTTTGCACCTTTTCCAAAGCTTCCACATCCTTCCCAAAATGAGGCGACCAGAACTGCACACAGTACTCCAAATGTGGCCGTACCAAGGTTTTGTACAGCTGCATCATCACCTCACGGCTCTTAAATTCAATTCCTCTGCTAATGAACGCTAACACACCATAGGCCTTCTTCACAGCTCTATCCACTTGAGTGGCAACTTTCAAAGAACTATGAACATAGACCCCAAGATCTCTCTGCTCCTCCAAATTGCCAAGAACCCTACCTTTAACCCTGTATTGCGCATTCATATTTGTCCTTCCAAAAATAGATAACCTCACACTTTTCAGGGTTAAACTCCATCTGCCACTTCTCAGCCCAGCTCTGCATCCTATCTATGTCTCTTTGCAGCAGACAACAGCCCTCCTCACTATCCACAACTCCACCAATCTTTATATTGTCTGAAAATTTACTGACCCACCCTTCAACTCCCTCATCCAAGTTTTTAATGAAAATCACAAACAGCAGAGGGCCCAGAACTGATCCCTGTAGTACGCCACTGGTAACTGGGCTCCAGGCTGAATATTTGCCATCCACCACCACTCTCTGACTTCTATCGGTTAGTCAGTTCGTTATCCGTCTGGCCAAATTTCCCACTATCCCATGCCTCCTTACTTTCTGCATAAGCCTACCATGGGAAACCTTATCAAATGCATTACTAAAATCCATGTACACTACATCCACTGCTTTACCTTCATCCACATGCTTGGTCACCTCCTCAAAGAATTCAATAAGACCTGTAAGGCAAGACCTACCCCTCACAAATCTGTGCTGACTACCCCTAATCAAGCAGTGTTTTTCCAGATGCTCAGTAATCCTATCCCACAGTACCCTTTCCATTACTTTGCCTACCACCGAAGTAAGACTAACTGGCCTGTAATTCCCAGGTTTATCCCCATTCCCTTTTTTGAACAGGGGCACGACATTCGCCACTCTCCAATCCCCTGGTACCACCTCTGTTGACAGTGAGGACGAAAAGATCATTGCCAACGGCTCTGCAAATTCATCTTTTGCTTCCCATAGAATCCTTGGATATATCCTTGAGCACGGGTGAGGTCCCGGAGGACTGGAGAATTGCTAATGTTGTCCCTTTGTTTAAGAAGAGTAGCAGGGATAATCCAGGAATTATAGACCTATGAGCTTGACGTCAGTGGTAGGCAAACTGTTGGAGAAGATACTGAGGGATAGGATCTATTCACATTTGGAAGAAAATAGACTTATCAGTGATAGGTAGCATGGTTTTGTGCAGGGAAGGTCACGTCTTACAAACCTAATAAAATTCTTTGAGGAAGTGACAAAGTTAATTGATGAGGGAAGGGCTGTAGATGGCATATGCATGGACTTCAGTAAGGCGTTTAATAAAGTTTCCCATGGCAGGTTGATGGAAAAAGTGAAGTGGTATGGGGTTCAGGGTGTACTAGCTAGATGGATAAAGGACTGGTTGGGCAACAAGAAACAGAGAGTAGTGGTGGAAGGGAGTGTCTCAAAATGGAGAAGGGTGATTAGTGGTGTTCCACAGGGATCCGTGCTTGGACCACTGTTGTTTGTGATATACATAAATGATTTTGTGAATCTATGGAATTCCTTGCCCAGTGAAGCAGTTGAGGCTCCTTCATTACATGTTTTTAAGGTAAAAATAGATAGTTTTTTGAAGAATAAAGGGATAAAGGGTTATGGTGTTCGGGCCGGAAAGTGGAGCTGAGTCCACAAAAGATCAGCCATGATCTAATTGAATGGCGGAGCAGGTTCGAGGGGCCAGATGGCCTACTCCTGCTCCTAGTTCCTATGTTCTTATGTTCTTATTTGGAGGAAGGTATAGGTGGTCTGATTTGCAAGTTTGCAAATGATACTAAGATTGATGGAGTTGCAGATAGCGAGGAGGACTGTCAGAGAATACAGCAAAATATAGATAGATTGGAGAGTTGGGCAGAGAAATGGCAGATGGAGTTCAATCCAGGCAAATGCGAGGTGATGCATTTTGGAAGATCTAATTCAAGAACAGACTATACGGTCAGTGGAAGAGTCCTGGGGAAAATTGATGTACAGAGAGATCTGGGAGTTCAGGTCCATTGTACCCTGAAGGTGGCAACGCAGGTCGATAGAGTGGTCAAGAAGGCATCCAGCATGCTTGCCTTCATTGGACGGGTTATTGAGTACAAGAGTCCGCAGGTCATGTTACAGTTGTATCGGACTTTGGTTAGGCCACATTTGGAATACTGTGTGCAGTTCTGGTCGCCACATTACCAGAAGGATGTGGATGCTTTAGAGAGGGTGCAGAGGAGGTTCACCAGGATGTTGCCTGGTATGGAGGGTGCTAGCTATGAAGAAAGGCTGAGTAGATTAGGATTGTTTTCATTGGAAAGATGGAGGTTGAGGGGGGACCTGATTGAGGTTTATGAGAGGTATGGACAGGGTGGATAGCAACAAGCTTTTTCCAAGAGTGGGGGTGTCAGTTACAAAGGGGTCACGATTTCAAGGTGAGAGGGGGAAAGTTTAAGGGAGATGTGCGTGGAAAGTTTTTTACGCAGAGGGTGGTGGGTGCCTGGAACGCTTTATCAGCGGAGGTGGTAGAGGTGGGCACGATAACATCATTTAAGATGCATCTGGACAGATATATGAACGGGCGGGGAACAGAGGGAAGTAGATCCTTGGAAAATAGGCGACAGGTTTAGATAAAGGATCTGGATGGGAGCAGGCTGGGAGGGCCGAAGGGCCTGTTCCTGTGCTGTAATTTTCATTGGTCTTTGCCCATCAGGCCCGGGGGACTTGTCTATTCTCAAGTTTTTCAAAATGCCCAACACATCTTCCTTTCTTACAAGTATCTCCTTGAGCTTACCAGTCTGTTTCACACTGTCCTCTCCAACAATATGGCCCCCTCTGATTTGTAAATACAGAAGAAAAGTACTCGTTCAAGACCTCTCCTATCTCTTCAGACTCAATACACAATCTCCCTCTACTGTCCCTCGCTCTCGTCATTCTCATATTTCTCACATATGTGTAAAAGGCCTTGGGGTTTTCTACCGGGAATTTGGGGCAAGGGGGAATAAAGCGGTGATGCAAACACGGGTAGGGCTCAAGCTACTTTCCGTTTACGCGGCTCCCCAAAGTTTCACACAACAAAATCTATCGAGGTTACCTTATATCCCTTTGTTAGTACGCATGCAAATGACACACTTCCGAATCTGGAGGTTTGATCGACACTGGTTTCTCTTGTGGTTTCTTTTACGTTACCAATTTGGAGTTCTAATTCAAATCGCTTTGTGGGTTCTATTATATTGCTCAGAATCGCCAGGTATCAAATGATCCCACCACAAGGTTCCACCGGATATCAATCAAAGAGCCAAACACCAGTTAGTTAGTTCACGATCAAGGGTACTTTATTTACACACACAATTATCATGCAACATAAACACTACTACACCTTTCGACTATGACAACCTGTACTTAACTTCAGGCACCCGGCTTAGGTCAGAGGAACAGGGGCCGTTGTTCGAATCTGGGTCTATCGAGTCTGTAGTAGTAACTGCTGCTCAGCTAGGCTCATCCATCTGGTAGAGGGCTTTGAACTTGAACTTGCTTCTGGTGGTGCTGCACTTGGAAGTAGATGATTGGACCCCACTAATTGGGTAATTCCTGATCACTGTGTTCGATTCGAACCAATAAAGGGGCGGGTGCGTCGATGGCCGGGCGTGTCCTAAGCGGTCATTGACCCCGTTGTTTACGCTTCCCGGGTACAGGGAGTGGCGCCGAAATGTCTGGGATTGTATCGGTCGCTCAAGTATCAGTCCTTTGTCTGGTGGAGATGGGCCATCAAAATGCTAATCGGTTGGGGGTTTCGATGCTGTCTGGATTCCTCGCTCACAAATACACAGTCAGGCTCTGCCTGAACCTCGCATTGTCCATTTTTCCCATTATGCTTTGCGACCTTCCCTGTTCCTTATTGTCAGTGGCCATCCCAGATGGCTACAATACCCAATCCATTCTGTTAGACATTGTAAATAGCCCAGTGCATTCTGTAACACACTGTAAGTATCCCAGTACATTCTAAAACAAGCTGGAAATACCTCAGTACATTCTGCAATACACTGTAAATTCCCCAGTCCATGGCACAACATACTGTAAATACCGTTATACTTTCTGTAACACAATGTAAATGCACTAGTACATTGTCTAACACATTATAATTATTAAGAAGTCTTACAACACCAGGTTAAAGTCCAACAGGTTTGTTTGGAGTCACTAGCTTTCGGAGCGCATCTCCTTCATCAGGTGAGTCAAATGCAAGTATTGCCTTGGCTTGTCTGTGTAAGCGGCATGAGAGCGGCATGGTTATTTAAAGTGATGTTTAATGGAAACTAGTGTGTTAAGGTTAAGGAACTGCATGCCATCTGTTACTGTTAATGTTCGATCTGCAGTAAAAGTTTAAATATTGTTTCTGTTTTCTTGTGAGGGCCACGAAGAATCCAGCACGAGTTTTAAGGATGCAAAGAAATAACATTTATTTACAATAACATATATAGACAACAGCAGCAGCAACTTCCCTTGCTGCTCACTCCTCTCTCTGCTGGTTCCAAACTGGCCAGCTCTATTTATGATTTCTCTGCCCCCCCCCCCCCCCCGCCCCCTCATTGGGGCAGCTCATACTCCCACAGGATTGTGGGATTGTCATTAGTCCCCAGCCAGTGGTAAGCAGGCAGGTTATAACACGTTTGTTTTAATAACGTTTGTTTATTAAATAACCAAGCCCTAATCTTATATATCACACATGGAACAAATCGATCTTTCCACCCCGCCATAAACTTCAAAAAGTTACGGCATCTGGTCCAGTTTCTTAGCCACTGTTGAGAGTTGACGAGGCATCTGTAACAAATTGGGGGCTCGTTGCTGGGATATTCTTATGTGTAATCATTTGTTTGACTTGGGGTTATCGAACGTAAAGACAGTGAATGCGTGTGGGCCAATTGCATGCTTTTCGGGTATGAAATATTGAATAGGGAGTGACTGGAAATGGCCCTTACAGTTGCAAAAGATGTCTGAGGGATGGAGGAAATTGTTCGGGAGGGTTTACAAGGGGAATTGAAAGCAAAGCTTTGAGTTTGGCACAGAAACTGCTGTTAGCCCTGCCAAAGGGGGCAAAGGAGGCAGAGATAATACAAACCGTGGCTCAGGATCACCAGTGACACTGTCTAACCCATCAGAATTAGCTCAAATCTAATTACAAATGACAGAATTGGAAATGTAGCAAAAACAGAGGGAAATGGAGATGGCAAATGAAGCCAAAGAAAAAGAGAGGGGTTTTCAAAAGGAAAGGAATAAAATTGAAATTGAAATGGAAAGGGAAAGATTAGCAAAGGAAGAGAGAGAGAGAGAAAGATTAGCCACGACGGAAGCAAAGGAAAGAGAGAGAGAATTTGAACTTTGGAAACTGCCCCTGCAAGGAGAGCAACAACGTAAAAGTGTTGGAGGCAAAGGCAGGAACTGAGGAAGTTTTAGGGGAAGCAGAAATATCCTCTAGTCAAAGGTTCAGTAGGGACACGTTTAAATATATGTAAGCATTGCCAAGATTCAATAAGAACAATGTCGAAACGCACTTCATATCCTTCGAGAAAGTAGCTAAACATTTAAATTGGCCAAAACCAACGTTGGTGGGGTTAGTTTTTACCATGTGGGTGGGATGGCTCAACAAAGTGTTGAGGTAGAGCTAGGGACGTGCTCGCCTCACTATCCAAATATTGACTGGAAACATTATAGTTCGAGTACTTTAGATGGGTCCGTTTTTGTCCAATATGTGCAGGAGGGTTTCCTGACGCTGTTTGTAGATAGGCCAATGAGAGGCGAGGCCATATTGGATTTGGTACTGGGTAATGAACCAGGACAGGTGTCAGATTTGGAGGTAGGTGAGCACTTTGGTGATAGTGACCACAATTCGATTACGTTTACTTTAGTGATGGAAAGGGATAGGTATACACCGCAGGGCAAGAGTTATATCTGGGGGAAAGGCAATTACGATGCGATGAGGCAAGACTTAGGATGCATCGGCTGGAGAGGAAAACTGCAGGGGATGTCCTTGATAAGTATGTACCTGTCAGGCAGGGAGTAAGTGGTCGAGCGAGGGAACCCTGGTTTACTAAAGCAGTTGAAACATTTGTCAAGAGGAAGAAGGAGGCTTATGTAATGATGAGACGTGAAGGTTTAGTTAGGGCGCTTGAGAGTTACAAGTTAGCTAGGAAGGATCTAAAGAGAGAGCTAAGAAGAGCCAGGAGTGGACATGAGAAGTCTTTGGCAGGTAGGATCAAGGATAACCCTAAAGCTTTCTATAGATATGTCAGGCATAAAAGAATGACTAGGGTAAGAGTAGGGCCAGTCAAGGACAGTAGTGAGAAGTTGTGCGCGGAGTCCGAGGAGATAGGAGAGGTGCTAATTGAGTATTTTTCGTCCGTATTCACACAGGAAAAAGACAATGTTGTCAAGGAGAATACTGAGATACAGGCTACTAGACTAGAAGGGCTTGAGGTACATAAGGAGGTGTTAGCGATTCTGGAAAGTGTTAAAATAGATAAGTCCCCTGGGCCGGATGGGATTTATCCTAGGATTCTCTGGGAAGCTAGGGATGAGATTGCTGAGCCTTTGGCTTTGATCTTTAAGTCATCTTTGCCTTCAGGAATAGTGCCAGAAGACTGGAGGATAGCAAATGTTGTCCCTTTGTTCAAGAAGGGGAGTAGAGACAACACCAGTAACTATAGACCAGTAAGCCTTACTTCTGTTGTGGGCAAAGTCTTGGAAAGGTTTAGAAGAGATAGGATGTATAATCATCTGGAAAGGAATAATTTGATTAGAGATAGTCAACATGGTTTTGTGAAGGGTAGATCGTGCCTCACAAACCTTATTGAGTTCTTTGAGAAGGTAACCAAACAGGTGGATGAGGGTACAGCAGTTGATGTGGTGTATATGGATTTCAGTAAAGCGTTTGATAAGGTACCCCATGATAGGCTATTGCAGAAAATACAGAGGCATGGGATTCAGGGTGATTTAGCAGTTTGGATCAGAAATTGGCTAGCTGGAAGAAGACAAAGAGTGGTGGTTGATGGGAAATGTTCAGACTGGTGTCCAGTTACTTGTGGTGTACCACAAGGATCTGTTTTGGGGCCGCTGCTGTTTGTCATTTTTATAAATGACCTGGAGGAGGGCGTAGAAGGATGGGTGAGTAAATTTGCAGATGACACTAAAGTCAGTGGAGTTGTGCACAGTGCAGAAGGATGTTATAGGTTACAGAGGGACATAGATAAGCTGCAGAGCTGGGCTGACAGGTGGCAAATGGAGTTTAATGCAGAAAAGTGTGAGGTGATTCATTTTGGAAGGAATAACAGGAAGGCAGAGTACTGGGCTAATGGTAAGATTCTTGGTAGTGTGGATGAGCAGAGAGATCTCGGTGTCCATGTCCATAGATCCCTGAAAGTTGCCACCCAGGTTGAGAGGGTCGTTAAGAAGGCGTACAGTGTCTTAGATTTTATTGGTAGAGGAATTGAGTTTTGGAGCCATGAGGTCATGTTGCAGTTGTACAAAACTCTGGTGCGGCCGCATTTGGAGTATTACGTGCAGTTCTGGTCGTCGCATTATAGAAAGGATGTGGAAGCATTGGAAAGGGTACAGAGGATATTTACCAGGATGTTGCCTGGTATGGAGGGAAGAACTTACGAGGAAAGGCTGAGGGACCTGAGGCTGTTTTGTTAGAGAGAAGAAGGTTAAGAGGTGACTTAATTGAGGCATACAAGATGATCAGAGGATTAGATAGGGTGGACAGTGAGAGCCTTTTTCCTCGGATGGTGATGTCTAGCACGAGGGGACATAGCTTTAAATTGAGGGGAGATAGATATAGGACAGATGTCAGAGGTAGGTTCTTTACTCAGAGAGTAGTGAGGGCGTGGAATGCCCTGCCTGCAACAGTAGTGGACTCGCCAACACTAAACGCATTCAAATGGTCATTGGATAGGCATATGGACGATAAGGGAATAGTGTAGATGAGCTTTAGAGGGGTTTCACAGGTCGACGCAACATCGAGGGCCGAAGGGCCTGTACTGCGCTGTAATGTTCTATGTTCTATCAGGGAAGGTATCTGGGGATTATGATGTGGTGAAGAAAGCCATACTAAGTACCTATGAACTAGTGCCAGAACTCTCCAGACAGAAGTTTAAAAGTCTGAGAAATGATCTGGGTCAGGCCGATATAGAATTAGAAAGAATTAAACAAACTAATTTTGATAGGTGGACAAGAACACTAAAAATAAACCAAACTATGAGGCGCTTCAGGAGATAATCATTTTAGAGGAATTTAAAGATTTGCTTCCAGCAGTAGTGAGAATTCATGCGGAAGAGCCGAGAGTTAAAACAGCTAGACAGGCCGCAGAGATGGCTGACTATTTTGAATTGGTTCAGAAAGCGGAGTTTAGTGTCTGATATCAACTTCAATCTGCGAAGGATAGAAAATGAGAAGTTCACAGGGGGTCCATGCAGAGGAAGTGTAGGTGGTGATGTTCAGGAGAGTGTACCTCAGAGTATAAAGAAAACCAATGATTGTGGTAGAGACAAAAAAAACTCAAGTGTTTTCATTGTAATAAAGCTGGGCATGCGAAGTCGCAGTGTTGGTGGTTTGTGGAAAATGCTGGGAAGACAGACTGGGCAAAACAGGATGAGCCAGGAGGGTATATTGAAGTGGGAAGAAAAACCCACTGTCCCAGTGGAAGAGACGCCACAGAGTTTACAAACTGTTCAGAGCCTGGTGGGTAAGGAGAAATCAGAACTTTTTAAGGAGTTTATTTGTGAGGGTAAGGGCAGCACGGTGGCCTAGTGGTTAGCACAACCGCCTCACGGCGCTGAGGTCCCAGGTTCGATCCCGGCTCTGGGTCACTGTCCGTGTGGAGTTTGCACATTCTCCCCGTGTCTGCGTGGGTTTCGCCCCCACAACCCAAAAATGTGCAGGCTAGGTGGATTGGCCACGCTAAATTGCCCCTTAATTGGAAAAAATAATTGGGTAATCTAAATTTATTATTTTTTTAATTAAAAAAAAAAATTTGTGAGGGTAAAGTTTACTCATGTGAACAAGATGGAGTAGATAAGGACATAGAACATAGAACATAGAACGATACAGCGCAGTACAGGCCCTTCGGCCCTCGATGTTGCACCGACATGGAAAAAAAAACTAAAGGCCATCTAACCTACACTATGCCCTTATCATCCATATGCTTATCCAATAAACTTTTAAATGCCCTCAATGTTGGCGAGTTCACTACTGTTGCAGGTAGGGCATTCCACGGCCTCACCACTCTTTGCGTAAAAAACCCACCTCTGACCTCTGCCCTATATCTATTACCCCTCAATCTATTACCCCTCTGTCCCCTCGTGCTAGCCACCCCATCCGCGGGAGAAGGCTCTCGCTGTCCACCCTATCTAACCCTCTGATCATTTTGTATGCCTCTATTAAGTCACCTCTTAACCTTCTTCTCTCTAACGAAAACAAAACATAAGGAGATTAAAATCTTACGAGATACTGGAGTAAGTCAGTCTTTAATGGTCAGAGATAAGGAGATATGTGGTTTGGAAGGGACATTGTCAGAAAAGGTGGGGTTGGCGAGAGAGCATGGTAAGGTTAGAGAATCCGATGAAAAGCAGTGAAGAGGTAGTAAGAATAATAGAGGAAATACCGTTGCCAGAGATACAATCTATCCTGGGGAATGATATAGCTGGATCACAGCTCGGAGTGCAACCTACTGCAGTTGAACAGCCAGTAGAAAGTCAAACAACAGAGATGCACCAAGAAGTATATCCGGGAGTGTTTCCCGATTTGTGTGTAACCTGGTCACAAAGCCAGAGGCTGAGAAAAGAGGAAGTGGGAGTGGCAATAGGGAGGCTGAGATTGTATCGTCAGGCACCATGTTTGATCAGATTGTTAGACAAGACGAGTAGGTGGTAGATGAATTGTCAGGGACCATGTTTTATCAAATGGGTAGTACAGCAACAGAGCACGTGGTGGATGAAGCAGATATCTTTACTTCAAGCAAGTTAGTGGAATTACAACAGAGATAAAGAAGTTATATCAGAAAGCATATACGGTAATGGAATCTTGAGTGTATACTGGAATGTTCTTACATCAGAAATAATGTATTAATGAAAAAACGGAGACCTTTACATATTCAAGCGGATGAGAAAAGGGTAGAAGTTCATCAAGTGGTATTACTGGTGGGTTATAGAAAGAAGGTTTTGCGGGTAGCGCATGAGATTCCAGTAGGGGGCCATTTAGGGGTGAGGAAAACTCAAGCAAAAATACAAAAACATTTTTATTGGCTTGGATTGCATCGGGTGTTGTTGAATTTTGCCATACATGTCACACATGTCGGTTAACATGGAAACCTCAAGCGGTTATGAAACCAACACTTTTAATACTCATTCGAGGAACCATTAAAAGCAAGATATAGTGGGCCTGATCAGATTGAAAGGAAACTGAGTGAGGTGAATCATTTGATAAGAACGCCAGACAGAAGGAGTGTGTCAAGTTATTTTGATGGGGAAGGAAAAGAGGAGGAAGTGTTGGTCGTTGTAACGCAGGGGGGAGAAGAAGTAAATGCAGACCAATTCTCACATTCCTCAAATTTAACTGAACAATGAGAAAGCATTCAAAAATTGGTGTGGAGATGCCGGCGTTGGACTGGGGTGAGCACAGTAAGAAGTTTGACAACACCAGGTTAAAGTCCAACAGGTTTGTTTCAAACACGAGCTTTCGGAGCACTGCTCCTTCACCTCAGGTGAAGGAGCAGTGCTCCGAAAGCTCGTGTTTGAAACAAACCTGTTGGACTTTAACCTGGTGTTGTAAAACTTCTTACTGTTCAAAAATTGGGATAACTTATTGAGTTACCTTCCGGAGGAAAATCAAAATGACCTGAAAGAGTCATTACAGTCACACAGAGTTGTGTGGGGGGGACTAACTTGGGGCGCACAAATGTAAGCAAGCAGGATGTAGCTGTTGGAAATGATGTTCCCATTAAACAACAATTTTAAAACATTGAAACTGAGATTGATAGGTGTGTGTTTTGGTAAGGGTGGCAAGGATTATTAAACCATGGCAGAACAGTCAGGATCTAACGGAATGGCGGCTCGAGGGGCTGAATGGCCTCTTCCTGCTTGTCCCAGGCACCTACAGAGCCGGCGGCCACTGGCAGTGACTGGAGGTGAACAGCGAGGGAGCATTGGTGCACATGGGCCTCGCTGGCATTTCAATGGCTCCCCCACACTTCCTGGCCTAGTTTTCCAAACAAATCCTTTCTCCAAGGCAAACAGGGAAAGCCGTGCATGAGCCAGCAACTGGAATGGTGGGGAGCCGTGGCCGATTCTGATGACTAATTCTTCTGTCTCTTACGTTTATCGCTCAGGCAGTCTGCTGTGCCCTTAAAGGGGCAACGCACAGCAACGTGGGTCCCACCCTCGAAAAATCAAATCAACCCAAGAGTAGAACTTGTCGTCTTTGCAGCAAATTAAATGTTCCTTGGGAGGTGCAGTCACCGGCGGAGCGCAGGATATGCGGCGGCCAATTTGTGCACAGCAAGATCCCACAGGCAGAAGGTGTGATAATGACCCTGTTTCAGTGATTTTGCTTGAGGGATAAATATTGGCCAGGACGTCAGGGAGAATTCCCCTCCTCTACTTTGTAGTTGAGCCAGGGGATTTATCAGACCCACCCGGGATGGCAGACATGGGCCTGGGTCTGACGTCCCACCTGAACGAGACTGTAGCTGACTCGAGTGCCAGCGTTGGCTCGCATCTGGGGCTCACGTTGCTGGAGCCAGTCTTGAACCCTGTGACCTCCGATGACTCAAGGAGGTGAGGCAAACCGAGCACTGAACCGCAGTTGCTTTTAGAGGTAGAGCACGTTGCATAGAAGTGTGCCAAGCACTTTTGTTTCATGTGGCATTTCCCCCTCCCCCAACGGGTCAGCCCTCAGGAGAGGCGTTAGGTGCTGTGTGTGCCACACCGGGTCGGGGGGGGGGGGACACAGCGACTGTAGAGGGGGCTGGGGGTGGCAGACAAGTACCCTGTGCTGGCTTTGTACACAGAGAGGCTGGAGCCAGAATCCAGCCGCAAACTTGTTATTTCCTGTGAAGGAGGCAGAGGCGAAGGTACATTTAGTCACTGCACACAAGCACGGTAATGTTTAATCGAGACACGGAAAGAAAAACACCCATTCTGTTTCCGGACCTATACTTGGAAATTTCCCCTTGCCAGTTAGGTTGTGGGTGGAATTGGGGGGGGGGGGGGGGGGGGGGGGCAACGTCAGTCCAGAGACGCCCACGGGTGACATCATGCTTTTGGCTGTTCTTCTCTCGTGTCGATCCAGCCTCTCCTGTATCCGGGGGGCTCCCCCAACTCACTGAAGTTGGGCATTGGAAAAGAAAATCCTGTTGAGTCTTAAGGACCGAGATCACGGTTCTGAGTCTTGCTTGAGACAGCTCACCCGGACGGTGGGCCACGCCCACAAGTGGTCCGAGGGTCTTTACATTCAGGGGTACACGCCCATAAATAATCTTTTTTAAAAAGTCGGCAGGAGGGCGGTTAGCGCTGCTGCCTCACGGCATCGAAGACCCCGGGTTCGATCCCGGCTTTGGGTCACTGTGCGTGTGGAGTTTGCACTTTCTCCCCGTGTCTGCCTGGGCCTCGCCCCCACAGCCCAAAAAGATGTGCAGAGGGGGCAGCACGGTGGGGCAGTGGGTTAGCACTGCTGCCTCACGGCGCCGAGGTCCCAGGTTCGATCCCGGCTCTGGGTCACTGTCCGTGTGGAGTTTGCACATTCTCCCCGTGTCTGCGTGGGGTTAACCCCCACAACCCAAAGATGTGCAGGGTAGGTGGATTGGCCTCGCTAAATTGCCCCTTAATTGGAAAAAATTAATTGGGTACTCTAAATTTTAAAAAAAGATGTGCAGGGTATGTGGATTGGGCACACTAAATTGCCCCTTAATTGGGGCAAAAATAATTGGGTACTCTAAATTTATTTTAAGAAGTGATCACCACAGTCCTACATGACCATAGACTGCTTTCCCCTTGTGTGTGTGTATGTGGGGGGGGGGGGGGGGGGGGGGGGGGGGGGGGGGGGGGGGGCTGACCGGCGGTGATTTAGGCGAAGGGCAAGGATTGAAAAGGGGGTTGTTCAAAGATAATGAGAGTAATTTGGCACCAGGAACCAGGTGGTGGGGTCTTTCAAAGGTAGGATCCTCCAGCCCCCACCTGGCGGAAAGTTGTCAGCCACTCGGCCAGGTGAAGTGAGCCAGGAACTGTGAAGGGGTTTTTATGTTGCAGGCACTAAGTGGGTGAGTTGTAATCAATTCTTGTCTTTTCACGTAAATAAATCCACCCCGTCTGCGGGCATGTAATAATATTCGCAGGCGAGCTTTCCTTCACCAGGCTTCTGTCAGGTAGAAACACAGAAGTAAATGACAGTACAGATGAAGGCCCTTCAGCCCATTCAGTCTGTTCTAGCTGAGAAAGGGTTCTCCAGCCAGATCCCTCTTTCCAGTTCTTGGTCTGCAAGTGTGCATCCAAGGGTTTATTTTTCTGAAACACGATGAGGGTTTCTGCCTCAAGCATCCTTTCAGGCAGACACCCCCTCCTCATAATTAAAAATAAATAAATTTAGAGTACCTCATTCTTTCTTCCCAATTAAGGGGCACTTTAGCGTGGCCAATCCACATAGCCTGCACATCTTTTTGGGTTGTTGGGGGGGGGGGGGGGGGGGGGGGGTGAGACCCACGCAGACACGGGGAGAATGTGCAAAGTCCACACGGACAGTGACCCAGGGCCGGGATGGAACCCGGGTCCTCGGCGCCTTGAGGGAGCAGTGCTAACCACTGTGCCACCGTGCTGCCCAGGCACCCCATCTCTTCATAGATCTCAACCTCCTCAGTTCCAAAGGAACACTCCCCGGGCCATCCAATCGTTCCTGGTGGCCAAACACCTCCATCTTGCTGACAACTTCAGAAATCTCTTCCTTCCCCTGTCTGGCGCGATCACATCCTTCCTCCAACACGGTGGCTTGAGCTAAAAGCACAGCGCACCAGCTGTGGCCTAACCAGAAACCAACTGGCTGACACACTTTACACGCGGTCTCTCATTCTGATCTCTCGATCTCTCGATGTGCCAAGATCAGCACTCTTCGGAGCCCTGATCACCACCATTTGCATTCCCTTGGTCTTTCTGTCCACAACATCTTTGCCCAATCTCCTCCTCTCTCTGGCCCCCTCCCCAGCCCTACTGCTCCAAGCACTCTGCCCTCCCCCGCCCCCCCCAACAGTATAAACCTGAGCCCATTTCCATTTCTCTCTTGACACAGAGTCATCCAGGCTCAAAACGTTAGCTGCCTTCTCTCTCCACAGATGCTGCCAGACCTCCTGAGATGGTCCACTATTTTCTGTTTTCGTTTCGCCTCCCTCTTTTTTTGCCCAATTTATTCCCGAGATGCGGGTATTGGGGGGAGGGGGGGGGGGGGGGGGGTAATGATGTCAGTATAGCTTCAGCACAGCGGACGATACCCAGGGAGATACAGCGGAGGCCGGGATCGAGCCCTCTCCTCTGGTGTGGGAGGGCTGCAGAAAATGTGTTCTTCACTTTCACTAGCGCCCTGGCATCGTCTACCAGCCGTAGGGGCTGGTTTAGCTCACTGGGCTAAATCGCTGGCTTTGAAAGCAGACCAAGGCAGGCCAGCAGCACGGTTCGATTCCCGTACCAGCCTCCCCGAACAGGCGCCGGAATGTGGCGACTAGGGGCTTTTCACAGTAACTTCATTTGAAGCCTACTCGTGACAATAAGCAGTTTTCATTTCATCTTGTTCCCCTCTGGCTTCCCCTCTCTCTCTCGCTCTTTCCTTCTACAACCCTACTTAGCGACCCTTCCTGAACATCTATCCTTGATCCAACCCACTCGTTTGTCTTTCTGCCCATCCAGAGCCCTCCGCCCATTCCCACATTCCGGAAGCAGTCGCCCGTCCTCCGAACATTAATCATCTGATACTCATTGATTTGTCCCGCTCACCCTAATTCGGAGTTGATTATTCGAGATGCTGAAGCGAGGCCCCGTCTGCCCTCTTGGGCTGATGTCAAAGATCCCACGTCGCTGCCTTGATGATGAACTGGGGTAGTCTTCAGCCGTGCCCTGGCCGATACTTATCGTGCGACTGGCTTCGCTGAAAGAAAAAAAAAAGGAACAGGATTCTCGGCTCAGTCTCACATCGCCGTTTGCGGGATCTTGCTGTGCTCACGTCGGCTGCCCCGCTTCACAACAGCGACTGTGCTTCATTGGGTGTCAAGGGGCTTTGGGGGTATCAGAGGGCTGTGAACAGAGCTGGCTAAATGAAGGTCTCTTTCTTAAATGTGCAGCGTTAACGACAGTGAGGGGCACACCACATTTCACAGGAAACTCCTGCGGCTTGTATACTTGCTGCACGATGCCAAACTGAGTTTGAGGTCAGGTCACACCTTCACCTCGCTGCGAGTCAAAGGCGGCCAGTAGATGTGCGATGGGGTGTGCACAGCGGCTGCCACTGTTGCCTCACAGCGGCAGGGACCTGGGTTCAATTCCGACCTCAGGTGACTGTGTGTGGATCTGCACGTTCTCCTCCCCCCCCGCCGTGTCTGCGTGGGTTTCCTCCGGGTGCTCCAGTTTCCTCCCACAGTCCAAAGAAGCGCGGGTTAGGTGGGGTTACAGTGGCATGGCGGGTGGGGGGGGGGGGAGAAGCTGGGCCCAGGTGCTCTTTCAGAGGGTCGGCGCAGACTCAATGGGCCAAATGGCCTCCTCTTGCACTGTAGGGTTTCTATGAACACGGCAGGCCTGATTAACAAGGAAATCAGCTGCGATGAACTCCAGGGTTGCACAGCCTGTCAGGGCATTTACTGTTGTCAATGCACTCGCAAACCCCTCCAACACTTAACAGACAAATGGCGGCCACTCTCAGATTCCCTACACAGCAGAAGGCGGCCATTCGGCCCCTCGAGCCTGCAGTGGCCCACTGAAAGGGCAACCCACCTGGACCCACTCTTATCGCCCCATCTCCATAGAATCCATAGAACAGTACAGCACAGAACAGGCCCTTCGGCCCTCGATGTTGTGCCAAGCAATGATCACCCTACTTAAACCCACATAACCCGTATACCCGTAACCCAACAATCCCCCCATTAACCTTACACTACGGGCAATTTAGCATGGCCAATCCACCTAACCCGCACATCTTTGGACTGTGGGAGGAAACCGGAGCACCCGGAGGAAACCCACGCACACACGGGGAGGACGTGCAGACTTCGCACAGACAGTGACCCAGCCGGGAATCGAACCTGGGACCCTGGAGCTGTGAAGCATTGATGCTAACCACCATGCTACCGTGAGGCCCCAAATCTCCCGTAATCCCACCTCACCTACGCTTCTTCGGACTGTGGGAGGAAACCGGAGGAATCCCACGCAGACACGGGGAGAACGTGCAAACTCCGCGTAGTGAGCCAAGGTCGGAATCGAACCCGGGTCCCTGGCGCTGTGAGGAGGCAGAGCTGGTGGGATCGGCCAACTTCGGAGGGGAGTTTGTTTTAAAAAAAAAAGAGATCAGAGTCCGTGGGGCGAAGCTGCCCAGGGGTCGCAGGTGAAAGGTCAGTTCGCTACCCACGTCACCCAGCCACACACTGTGCCAATTGAAAGGAAGTATAATACCCCCCCCCCCCTCCGCCCCGCGAATGTGCGAGAAAGGGGCCTCACGGTAGCATGGTGGTTAGCATCAATTGCTTCACAGCTCTAGGGTCCCAGGTTCGATTCCCGGCTGGGTCACTGTCTGTGTGGAGTCTGCACGTCCTCCCCCTGTGTGCGTGGGTTTCCTCCGGGTGCTCCGGTTTCCTCCCACAGTCCAAAGATGTGCGGGTTAGGTGGATTGGCCATGCTAAATTGCCCGTAGTGTAAGGTTAATGGGGGGATTGTTGGGTTACGGGTATACAGGTTACGTGGGTTTGAGTGGGGTGATCATTGCTCGGCACAACATCGAGGGCCGAAGGGCCTGTTCTGTGCTGTACTGTTCTATGTTCTATGTTCTAAAGGCAGTTCCTTCTCCAGGCGCCCCCTCTCCACCTCTCCTGTCGGGGGAACAGTCTGCAGAGGCAGGCACTCTGTCAGTGACTGCAGAGCGAATGGCAGGGAGCTATTCAACCATGCAGACCATCGTGCCCACTCCTGACCTTCCCCCCCCACCCCCGCACTAGATCTTCCGAGGTGCCCAGAGGCAAAGCTGAGTTTAAGGATCAGGTTGAGCAGGAACTCTGGCTGATTTCTCTTTTATGTCCTCTTCAGGTCAGGGAGGCCGGAGGCTAGCTGGCGAGCCACAGCTCTGGACGAGGACCCACCAGCTCAACAGAGCCCCAGAGAGTGACAGATTTGCAGAGAAAATCCATGGACTTTATCATTTGAGATGTGCTTCCCCCTGGTGGTTCAACTTGGTATGGTTAAACACACAGTCCATTGTGGCTCGCTGGGTAACTCTCTCGCCCGGGACTCAAAAGATTGTAGGTTCAATTTCCACCCCACACAGATGTGATTACAGATTCCAGGTCGACACAGTGCAGCAACGAGGCGAGATATTAAGCTGAGGTCGGGTGTGGGTGGGGGAAGGTTTGGGACACTAGAAGGCAATTCATGGAATCCCTACAGTGCAGAACGAGGCCATTCAGCCCATTGAATCTACTCCGACCCTCCGAAAGAGCAGCCTACTCAAGCTCCCCCCCAACCCCGGCCCCCATCTAATCGTTGGACTCTGTGGGGCAATTGATCGTGGCCAATCCACCTCACCTGCTCATCTTTGAATCTTTGAGCTGTGGTTGGAAACCGGAGCACCCGGAGGAAACCCACGCAGACACGGGGAGAACGTGCAGACTCCGCCCAGTCACCCGAGGCTGGAAATCGAACCCAGGCCCCTGGCGCTGTGAGGCAGCAGTGCTAACCACTGAGAGATAACAGCCTGTGGAACAAAATATCAAAATCTAACAATCACCCAGCTTGCAGAATGCTCGAGGGGCCGGATATCCTTAAATCAGATTATCTGCTGATTATTACATTGCTTTGTGGAGTTCGGACGGGCTTTGCCGGCTTGTAGGGCATTTGGGACGTCCTGTGTTTGCAAAGGTGCTGTGGATCGATTTCGGTGGAAATGATAACTGGAGAAATGCACTCCCGGCGGTTCACGTTTTTAAACTCGGGCAGCAAGGTGGCGCAGTGGGTTAGCACTACTGCCTCACGGCGCTGAGGACCCGGGTTCTCCCCCTTCACAGCGGCTGCCAGAGAGGCTTTTCCTGCATTTTGTGTTTTTATTTCAACAGGTCAGGAATCTGGTGGAAGGTTTTCGGGGGGAAGGTTTGGGGCGGGGGGGAAGGTTTGGGGTGGGGGGGGGGGAGGTTTGGGGGGGTGGGTGGGAAGGTTTGGGGTGGGGGGGAGGTTTGGGGGGGTGGGTGGAAGGTTTGGGGTGGGGGGGAGGTTTGGGGGGGTGGGGGGAAGGTTAGGGGGGTGGGGGGGGAAGATTCGGGGTGGGGGGGCGGGAGGCTTGGGGGGGTGGGGGGGGGGAAGGTTTGGGGTGGGGGGGAGGTTTGGGGGGGCGGGAGGCTTGGGGGGTTGGTGGGACTCTCCATCTCTACCCAAGCTTTTGGACATTTGTTCTCCTATCCCATTACGTGATGCAGAACCAATTATTGTCCCAATTCCGCACGCCAACCTGGAGATGTTTTACGACATTGAAGGCGCTATGGAAATGAAAATGGCTGTCGTTGCTGTGGTCTGCCCCAGCTCCTGGGCCTGACTCCCTTCCAGCATTAAACCTGCCGTCAGGTCTGTGCAGAATGGAGCTCAGTCACTGGTATTATGGTTGCACCGTGGTTACCAATCAGTGTTCCACCGACTGCTCAGCATAAAAAATAGAAGCAATCAGAGAGAGAGAGAGAGAGAGAGCTGGACGCCGACCTGCTTGCCGCAGGATCAGTGTCTGCTGGCAGCCGTTCCTCATGTCAAAACGATGTGTCACTGCCTCCAAGTAAAGTTGCCCACTGGTAATGAGCTTCTGAGTCATGTAGGCCCCGTTCCAAATTCACTCCACAGACTGTTTTGACAAAGTGACTTTGATGCAGCTGTAATCTTTGACGTCTCGGAGTCTATGGAGGGAGTAAGTAGCAGTTGGGAATCCAGCTCCTGACCACTCCGTCCCAGTGCACACACTGGCATTTAACAACCGTTAATGGCATAGCGGTCAACCGATCCCGCAGACTCAACCAACCAATCGCACAGTTCCGACGGACGTTCACTCACCTGAAGCGTAAATGGTTTCTCGCTCCACAGATGCCGACCTGAATATTTGTCACCTTTTCCGCTTCTATTTCACATTTCCAGAACCTTCAGCGGTTTGTGCTCATCCCAACGCTCAACCAATCCCAGAACAAACCGGCCATCCCCCCCACCAACCGGTCAGTCCCGGCCATCCCACCCACCAACCGGTCAGTCCCGGCCATCCCACCCACCAACCGGTCAGTCCCGGCCATCCCACCAACCGGTCAGTCCCGGCCATTCCCCCCACCAACCGGTCAATCCCGGCCATCCCCCCCACCAACCGGTCAGTCCCGGCCATTCCCCCCACCAACCGGTCAGTCCCGGCCATCCCACCCACCAACCGGTCAGTCCCGGCCATCCCCCCCACCACCCGGTCAGTCCCGGCCATCCCACCCACCAACCGGTCAGTCCCGGCCATTCCACCCACCAACCGGTCAGTCCCGGCCATCCCACCAACCGGTCAGTCCCGGCCATCCCACCCACCACCCGGTCAGTCCCGGCCATCCCCCCCACCAACCGGTCAGTCCCGGCCATCCCACCCACCACCCGGTCAGTCCCGGCCATCCCCCCCACCAACCGGTCAGTCCCGGCCATCCCACCCACCACCCGGTCAGTCCCGGCCATCCCGGTAACCGGTCAGTCCCGGCCATCCCACCCACCAACCGGTCAGTCCCGGCCATCCCACCCACCAACCGGTCAGTCCTGGCCATCTCACCCACCAACCGGTCAGTCCCGGCCATCCCGCCCACCAACCGGTCAGTCCCGGCCATCCCACCAACCAACCGGTCAGTCCCGGCCATTCCCGGGACCCCACTAACCAACCGGTCAGTCCCAGCCAACCCCCCCACCAACCAACCGGTCAGTCCCGGCCATCCCACCAACCAACCGGTCAGTCCCGGCCATCCCACCAACCGGTCAGTCCCGGCCATCCCCCCCACCAACCGGTCAGTCCCGGCCATCCCACCAACCAACCGGTCAGTCCCGGCCATCCCACCCACCAACCGGTCAGTCCCGGCCAACCCACCAACCGGTCAGTCCCAGCCATCCCACCCACCAACCGGTCAGTCCCGGCCATCCCACCAACCGGTCAGTCCCGGCCATCCCCCCCACCAACCGGTCAGTCCCGGCCATCCCACCAACCAACCGGTCAGTCCCGGCCATCCCACCCACCAACCAGTCAGTCCTGGCCATCCCACCAACCAACCGGTCAGTCCCAGCCATTCCCCCCACCAACCGGTCAGTCCCGGCCATCCCACCCACCAACCGGTCAGTCCCGGCCATCCCACCAACCAACCGGTCAGTCCCGGCCATCCCACCCACCAACCGGTCAGTCCCGGCCATCCCACCAACCAACCGGTCAGTCCCAGCCATCCCACCCACCAACCGGTCAGTCCCGGCCATCCCACCCACCAACCGGTCAGTCCCGGCCATCCCCCCCACCACCCGGTCAGTCCCGGCCATCCCACCAAACAACCGGTCAGTCCCGGCCATCCCACCAACCGGTCAGTCCCAGCCATCCCACCAACCAACCGGTCAGTCCCAGCCATCCCCCCCACCACCCGGTCAGTCCCGACCATCCCCCCCACCACCCGGTCAGTCCCGGCCATCCCACCAACCAACCGGTCAGTCCCAGCCATCCCCCCCACCACCCGGTCAGTCCCGGCCATCCCACCCACCAACCGGTCAGTCCCGGCCATCCCACCCACCAACCGGTCAGTCCCAGCCATCCCACCAACCAACCGGTCAGTCCCGGCCATTCCCGGGACCCCACTAACCAACCGGTCAGTCCCAGCCATCCCCTCCACCAACCGGTCAGTCCCGGCCATCCCACCCACCAACCGGTCAGTCCCGGCCATCCCACCAACCGGTCAGTCCCAGCCATCCCCCCCACCAACCGGTCAGTCCCGGCCATCCCACCAACCAACCGGTCAGTCCCGGCCATCCCACCCACCAACCGGTCAGTCCTGGCCATCCCACCAACCAACCGGTCAGTCCCAGCCATTCCCCCCACCAACCGGTCAGTCCCGGCCATCCCACCCACCAACCGGTCAGTCCCGGCCATCCCACCCACCAACCGGTCAGTCCCAGCCATCCCCCCCACCACCCGGTCAGTCCCGGCCATCCCACCCACCAACCGGTCAGTCCCGGCCATTCCCAGGACCCCACTAACGAACCATTCAGGTAACACTACCACCAAGAAAGCACAACAGCGCCTATACTTCCTCAGGAAACTGAGGAAATTCGGCATGTCCACATTAACCCTTACCAACGTTTACAGATGCACCATAGAAAGCATCCTATCGGGCTGCATCACAGCCTGGTATGGTAACTGCTCGGCCCAGGACCGCAAGGAACTTCAGAGAGTCGTGAATACCGCCCAGTCCATCACACGAACCTCCCTCCCATCCATTGACTCCATCTACACCTCCCGCTGCCTGGGGAAAGCGGGCAGTATAATCAAAGACCCCTCCCACCCGGCTTACTCACTCTTCCAACTTCTTCCATCGGGCAGGAGATACAGAAGTCTGAGAACACGCACAAACAGACTCAAAAACAGCTTCTTCCCCACTGTCACCAGACTCCTAAACGACCCTCTTATTGACTGACCTCATTAACACTACACCCAGTATGCTTCATCCGATGCCGGTGTTATGTAGTTACATTGTATACCTTGTGTTGCCCTATTATGTATTTTCTTTTTTTCCCTTTTTTTCCCATATACTGAATGGTCTGTTGAGCTGCTCGCAGAAAAATACTTTTCACTGTACCTCGGTACACGTGACAATAAACAAATCCAATCCAATCCAATCTCACAGCCAACCAATCATTCAGCCCCACCGACAATTAACCAGACAACAAAGCTCAGTTCGTTATGTCCGAACCTCGAGAGAGGAACATTTATTTCCCTCAATAATCTCGGTCTCTATTTCTCTGTGGCAGTCATCGCACAGTCTCTCCCCTTCCCACCAGCCCAGGCCAATCACTCCAGGCGGAAGAAGAGTCTCCTTTACATACAGGCACCGAATTGTGAGCCCCTAGTACCGGCAGACACTCCCAGTGTCATACTGAGGGAGCACTGCACTGCCAGAGGTCCTGGGCGCGATTCTCCGCTCCCACGGTGGGTGGGAGAATAGCAGAAGATCCGCCCCCACACCTCCCGCTATTCTCCCACCCCCCCACGGCGGCACGCCATTCTCCGACACCGATGGGCCGAGCGGCCTGCCGTTTGCAACCGTTTCACGACGGCGGCAACCACACCTGGTCGCTGCCGACGTGAAACGGGTGTGAGATCCCCGTTTTGGGGCTTCTAGGGGGCCTGGTGGGGAATGAGCACGACGACTGTGCTCGGGAGGGGACAGGCCCGTGATCGCTGCCCACCGATCGTCGGGCCGGCGTCTCAATCGGGCGCACTATTTCCCTCCGCCGCCCCGCAAGATCAAGCCACCACGTCTTGCGGGGCGGCTGAGGGGAAAGACGGCCACCGCGCATGCGCGGTTGACGTCATTAGGCGCATCAGCCGCGTCATTTTCGGCGCGCCGGGCCTTGACGCCAGTGTCAAGGCCCCGCAGCCGAGTTTCACGACACGGCCCTCCTATCCCCCCGGGGAGGGGAGAATAGGGGGCCGGGAGAGGCTTCCGACGCCGTCGTGAACCTCTCCAGGTTTCACGATGGTGTCGGGCCTCTGGGAGAATCGCGTCCCCTACTTTCAGATGAAATGTTAAAGAGGGCTGGTCTGCCCTCTCAAGCGAGTGTAAAAGGCACTATTTCAATGAGCAAGGACATGCTCCACAAGGTCCTGGCCAATATCTAGGCCTCAGTCAACACTGACTCGTTGTCTGTGGGTGTATGGCGTGTTGAAATTGGCTCCCGTGTTTCCTAGATTACAACAGTGACTCCACTTTAAACACCAATTTCAGGCTGGAACGCCTTCTGGAACATTGTAAGATTGCGAAAGACATTGCAAAATAGTAAGTAAAGTCGCCACAATCCCAGAGTGCAATGGGTTGCTTTCCCCTTTGAGGGAGCGTGACGGAATACTCCCCTCTTGCCTGGATGAGCGCAGCTCCAACAACACTCAAAGCTCGACACCACCCAAGAGAAAGCAGCCCCGCTTGATTGGCACCCCATCCACCACCTTCACCATTCACTCCCTCCACCACCGAACAGTAGCAGCCGTGTGTACCGTCTACAAGATGCACTGCAGCAACTCTCCAAGACTCCTTGGGCAGCACCTTCCAAACCCGCGACCTCTTACCATCTACAAGGGCGGGGGGGGGGGGGGGGGGTGCTGAAAATTAGAGCCACCAGGGCTGATGTCAGGAGGCATTACTTCACACAAAGGGCAGCGCAAATGTTAAAACTGCAATTAACAGATTTGGTTGAGTAAGCGGATCAAAGGAGACAGAACTAAGCAGGGTAGAGGGAATTACGATGCAGAGCAACCATGGAATTGAATGGTGGATGAGCTCGGAGGGGCTGAATGGCCTCGCCCTATGGATAATAAGGCATTGCCCCGTCTGCCACCGCGAGGGGTTGACGTGGGCCAGTCTGTAGCGGGAAACGATTAAGGCTGAATGCGACCTGCGTCACTGAAGAAATTTGAGCAACCCCACGCAACGTGTTGCTGGGAGGGACGAACATTTGCAAGAGGCAGACGTGAATCTCACTTGGCCATGGGGAATGGTCAAGGAGGCGGACCAGGAGTTCGAGGGAGCTCCGCCCACTTTAAATTCACCCACTTCAAACGGCAGCCAGTTCGTGGGCTCCGCCAACACAACCTCAGGGGAAAGGCATGGGAGTCGGATTGGGAATGGAGCACAGTTGGAACACCCTCCCCACCACCCTTCCCGACAAGTGGCAACACCATCCAATTGTCACACGTTACTGGGATCAAGACCGACCAAATGAGGAAATCTGAAGTTTTAAATAAAACCACAAAAAATATTCAGCCAATCAGGCGGCGTCTGTGGGGAGGAAAGAGAGTTGGGAAGGACCCCCAGGTGGCAAGAGATGAACAACTGGTACACAAATACAGGGGCCAAAAGAAATGAAGTGACGGTAGACAAATGGAGGGTAAGGTGTTTGAGAGAGTGTAAGGCAGGAAAGATTGGTGCAAGGCACAACAGCAGCACGGCACAAAGTGAACGGGGCCAGTTAGGCATAAACTCTCAGGATTTGTGTCGATGTGTTCAAGTCAGGTAGTCACACTGTCAACAGGGGAACGACTGTCTTGTATCCCAGCTGACGCTGCGTCTGTTCAGCAGAGATTGGTCAACAGATGGGATTGTGCTTTGCACCATCGTCCCCAGCGAGAGGGTGTGCGCGTGGTGGACACTTGTGCACTCCTGATAGCCCATCACTGACTCCAGCCGCTGAGGTTACCGTCAGCTCACCAGGACGTCCGACAGAACAGGATTCAGCAACGATGCCCCCGACAGTCACGGTGGGCAGCCCGGTAGCACAGTGGTTAACACTGTCGCTTCACAGCTCCAGGGTCCCAGGTTCGATTCCCGGCTTGGGTCACTGTCTGTGCGAAGTCTGCACTTTCTCCCCGTGTGCGCATGGGTTTCCTCCGGGTGCTCCGGTTTCCTCCCACAGTCCAAAGATGTGCAGGTTAGGTGGACTGGCCGTGATAAATTGCCTTTAGTGTCCTGACGGGTTGCTGGGTTACGGGTATGGAGCGGAGGTGTGGGTTTAAGTAGGGTGCTCTTTCCAAGGGCCGGTGCAGACTTGATGGGCCGATTGGCCTCCTTCTGCACTGTAAATTCTCTGTCTACGTCTAGTCAAAATGCTTGACCAATGCCACTGTTCCTATCTGACTAGAGATCGCCTGGAACGGGGGGGGGTAGTGAGCCAGATGGGTTTTTGGTGGCATGGCAGCACAGTGGTTAGCCCTGTTGCCTCACAGCGCCAGGGTCCCGGGTTCGATTCCCGGCTTGGGTCACTGTCTGTGCGGAGTCTGCATGTTCTCCCCGTGTCTGCATGGGCTTCCTCTGGGTGCTCCGGTTTCCTCCCACAAGTCCCGAAAGACGTGCTGGTTAGGTAATTTAGACATTCTGAATTCTCCCTCTGTGTACCCGAACAGGCGCCGGAATGTGGCGACTAGGGGATTTTCACAGTAACTTCATTGCAGTAAGCCGACTTGTGACAATAAAGGTTATTATGGGATATAGAGCTGTAGAAGGGTCATTTGGACCCGAAACGTTAACTCTGTCTCTTTCTGCTCTAATGTTGATTTTATCCAACATTTGGTGGGCAGCACAGTGGCACAGTGGCTAGCACTGTTGCATCACAGCGTCGTGGATCCAGGTGTGTTTACGGCCTTGGGCGATTGTCCGCGCGGAGTCTGCACGTCCTCCCCGTGTGTGCGTGGGTTTCCTCCGGGTGCTCCGGTTTCCTCCCACAAGTTCAATGATGTGTAGGTTAGGTGGATTGGCCATGCTAAATTGCCCCTTAGTGCCCAAAAGGTTAAATGGGGTTACGGGGATAGTGTGGGGGAGTGAACCGAGGGGGGATGCTCTTTCAGAGGGTCGGGGATTGGGCCGAATGGCCTCCATCTGCACTGTGGGGGATCTGGGATTTTCTATTTTCATTTCCGATTTCCATCATCCGCAGAATTTTGCCCCCCCCCCCCCCCCCCCCCCCCCCCCCCCCCCCCCCCCCCCCCCCCCCCCCCCCCCCCCCCCCCCCCGAGTATTTGCTTGCGCCTCCGAGTGACTGAGCCCACTGATATTACATCGATTCCACCGTATCCCCTCAATTAGATTCCCAAAATTAAACAGCACTCTCAATTCTTCCACTGGGGTAGGAGTTGCTCAGACCTTTGCTCTATTGCTACTCCCCCACACAGACACAGTTGATTCTTAATCGCTCTCTCATCAATTAGGGTTGGGCAGCAAATGCTGGCTTTGCCAGCGAATCTCAACATTCCGCGAAAAGACTTATAAACAAAATCTGCCCCAGCTTTCCAAGTCATAGCATAAAGCCAATCACCCACATCTGCTCCCTGGGGATTGCTGCCACGAGTCAATGAATCTGATCTCTCCCTCCCTTCCCCATTCCGCCAGCCTTTTAATCTCCCTCCTCCACAAACATCTCGCTCCCATTTAAAACGTTGCCACTGTGCGGAGGGATGTTGCCTGCTCCTGTTTTCTAACCACCCCCCCCCCCCGCCCCCCACACACACACACTCCTTTTAATTGTCTCAAATTCCCACAGCTCTACTCTGGCTTCATGTCAGGAACCGCTCCCTTGCTTCGAGGGCAGAGCTGCCTTTCCAAATCGCGCTCCAAAGTGTTCAGGGATTTGTCATCCTGATAGAATTAAACAAAAGTTCATTCCTGCGGCACCGTTTGGCAGGAAACGCCGCCAGGAATTCACAGATCTGAAAACAAACACCCCACGCAAGATTCAAGGTTTCAATCGCTGACCATCTCCATTGCTGGTTTGCATCACAGAGGCCCAATATTATCTCTGCTTTCTATTTTTAAAAAGGCTCAGTCTTACTCCTCGTTCATCACCCAATAGTCCAGCAATATCACTGGCTTGCGTTTCACTGACCGAACACAAAGCACAAAGGAGACACCATGTGCCTTGAGTTCCCCATTTTCTCCGCAGTGGGTGGCACAGCGGTTAGCACTGCTGCCTCACAGCGCCAGGGACCCCGATTCGATTCCGGCCTTGGGTCACTGTCTGTGCGGAGTTTGCACATTCCCCCCATGTCTGCGTGGCGGTTGAAAAATGAAAATCGCTTATTGTCACGGGTAGGCTTCAATGCAGTTACTGTGAAAAGCCCCTAGTCGCCACATTCCGGCGCCTGTTCGGGGAGGCTGGTACGGGAATCGAACCGCGCTGCTGGCCTGCTTGGTCTGCTTTAAAAGCCAGCGATTTAGCCCAGTGAGCTAAACCAGCCCCTTTCCGGTTTCCTCCGGGTGCTCCGGTTTCCTCCCACAGTCCAAAGGTGTGCAGGTCAGGCGTGGGTAGGGTGCCCCCTTCAGAGGGACAGTGCCGACACGATGGGCCGAAGGGCCTGCTGCACCGTAGGGAGCCGTCGTCCTCAGCACTCAGGATGCTGAGGAAGTGCCTCTTCCACACGCCGTTGGCCCTTGGTCCCCACATCGACCCTCCGACCCAGTATCCCACCTCCTCTCTGGGTGACATGCCGAAGGGCTATATCACAGATGGATGGTGTGCGACCTCCAACCAGCAGGTGGTGGTACAGACACACCATGCGATCTCCAGACGAAGGTCATGTGACCTGTGACTCCCATATAAGGGAAGACTCATCTGGCCATCTTCAGAAGAGGATTGAGGGGGTATTAAGATGTACATGTGAGTGGTTGGTGGTGGGTGACGGTTCGAGTGTTGCTAAGCAGACTCCATGATAATGTGCTCTGTACCAGATTACTATTTTACCACACAAGACTAAATAAAGGATTCTGGTTTGGACAAGTCAAAGTGTTTGGGGAGTTCCTTCTTGACGTACAAAGGACCAAACACGACACCCTCCACCAACACCCCCTTCCCCACTCCATCCCTCCTCCCCTGCCTTCTCAGTCCCTCCACCCCACTCCAACACCTCGCTCCGTCCATGGACCTTCACCCTCTGCCAGCTCAGGCAGAGCATCGCTCCAACTGAGGGTCAGCACCATCCTAGAGGGGATGGCAGAGAGAAGGAAGCAAGCTTCCCGATCGGGTGACTGGATCCGGGACCCCAGCGGAGCGCTGGGTCAATCGCCCCTTGCACTCCCTGTCACGGAATCTGCTTTTAAAAAGGTTTTGCACTCCGTGTCCCTAAACGGTGCCCACTCCTAACGGGACAGCGGTCATTTTCAACTCGCAAGCCCCTGTTATTTTGCCCAAGACGCCCGTGCCGTGCGTGCGCGTGAAGGGCACCCAGATGGTCGACTGTGAGGGGCGTCACAGTTAAATTCAGTTCTCTGGTGACGTCCACAAGGCACTTTCCGGCCTAGTCAACACGGTTCCCTCAGGCTCTGTCATTCCAGAATCCGCACTGCAGGAAAACACCCACCAGGAAGCGAGTGAACAACTTTCAGTGTTAGCAATCAAAGGAAAGAGAGGGGAAAATATTCACTTCACCACATCAAAGTGCAATGACAGCTTGCTGACACTCAAATCAAAGTACACCCTGGTGTTTTACAACTTCCTCAAACTAGATTTCTAAGAAGAGATGAAGATGCTGAAAGCAACTTTCGACAGCTGGAGGCCAAGTTTTACGGGAATCATCGAGTGCATCAAATTCCTGTAAAACCCACTTAACTACCCCCCCCCCCCTGGAGAGTATTCAAGCGAAGACAGCGGGAGAGGAGGGGGGGGAAGGAGGGAGGGGGAGAGGGGGAGTGGGGGGGGGGGGGGGGGGGAGGGGGGGGAGGAGGGGGGGAGGGAGCATTGTAACTCGAAAGCTTGGTCAAAGAGGTTAGAAAACAACGGAGTTATTGCCCGAATGAGAGCCAGGCAGAGTAACATGGTCCTCAGCAACCACGCGAATAACCTTAGAATGGTTGCCGGGCAAAACGAGGCCATTCGTCCCACAATATCCATGCCAGCTTGAGGCGAGGCAAGCTTAGGCACGCCACCTTTCCCTCACGGCCTTGCAAACTCTTGTGCCTTTGGGTGCTTATCCAAGTCCCTTTCGAAAGCTACGATTGGGTCTGCCTCCATCACACGCACAGGCAGTGCGTTCCAGATCCTAACCACTCGCTGCGTTGAAGGTATTTTTCCTGATGACACTCGCTGCCGCCTCGTTTGCCAATCACGTTTTTCATATTCATTCTCATGGGGTGGGTGTCGGGACCACACTTATCTGAACACCTCTCTCTTTCTCTCTGATTTCTTCACCCTCTTCACACCCTTCCCAGAACTGGACACAATACTCCAGTCAAGGCCGCAACCAGGGCTTTGTGCAGGTTTATCCTAACACTCTTGCTCGTGTGCCCCTAATCATCAAGCACAGGATCCTCTAGGCTTCCATTTTGCCACCTTCAATGATCTGTGCTTCTACAGCAGCTGTGGAATTGTACCCCTTATTTTTATTTTCTGCCCCAATTAAGGGGCAATTTAGCGTGGTCAATCCACCCACCCTGCATATCTCTGGGTTGTGGGGGTGAGACCCTCGTGGTCACGGGGAGAATGCGCAAACTCCACACGGACAGTGAGCCGGGGCGGGTCACAGTGCTTAGCAGCACGGCTGCCTCACAGCGCCAAAGTCCCAGGTTCGATTCCTGCCTCGGGTGACTGTCTTGTGTCGGGTCTGCACGTTCTTCCCCGTGCTGGTGTGGGTTTCCTCCGGGGGCTCCGGTTTCCGCCCACAGACCCGAAATGTGCAAATGTCAAAAAGGTTAGGTGGGGTTCCTGGGATAGGGTGGAAGCATTGGGTTAAACAGGGTGCTCTTCCCAAGGGTCAGTGCTGACTCGATGGGCTGAATGGCCTCCTTCTGCACTGCAGATTTTATGATTCCTTCCTCGGGGCCGTGAGGTACCAGTGCTAACCACTGCGCCACCATGCCACCCTTGCCCTTTATATTGCCTCGCCTGATTCAGCCCACCAAAATGATTCATTCACACTTCTCTGCATTAATTTCCATCTGCCACATGCCCCAACATTTTACCGAGCAGATGTATGCCCTCCTGAAGTCTGGCCCTCCTGAAATCTATCCCCCTTCCCGGTTCACAATATTCCCAGATACTGAGCGCTTCATCATCCCAGCCACGCAGTGTCAAGCACTAAATCCCAGATTGCAGTACACTGGAGACTTGGCCATTGTGTGCGTCACACCAGCAGACACCCCATCAAGTGATTAATGCTCCGTCCTTGCTCACGCTCTCCATACAGGTCAGGAGTTCAAGCGCACGGGCAGCACGGTGGCCAAGTGGCTAGCACAGCCCGGGTTCGATCCCGGCTCTGGGTCACTGTCCGTGTGGAGTTTGCACGTTCTCCCCGCGTCTGCGTGGGTTTCGCCCCCACCACCCAAAAACGTGCAGGGTAGGTGGATCGGCCAGGCTAAATTGCCCCTTAATTGGAAAAAATAATTGGGTGCTCCAAATTTATTTTAATAAAAAGGAGTTCAAGCGCAACTTCTAATCTGTGCTGAGTCAGCCAATCTCTGCCCAAGCAAGGTCCTGCAATTGACCTCAGCAGCGTTTGGACAAGGGGCGGGAGGGAAGAGGATGCCTTTGACCCCGCCATTTGAGGGGTGACCATCTGCTGACGCCCTGTTTTTAACCATTTCAGTGTGAATTGCATCAATCTTCCAGCAAACCCATCCCAGCCCAGCGGAGGAGGATGACATAGAGGTGGGAGCGCTGATAGTACCAGCAGGAGCCCCGGATAAGTGGGTCACCATGAATCAGTTGGGCCGAGTGGCCCATTCCAAGTTGCAAACAGACAACAAATACAAATTAGCCCCTCAAGCCCGTTCCGCTGCTTGACAAGGTGCAATTTAATAAACCGTGGAAATCATTTCATGAAGAAATGTTTTTGTTCTCGACGTCTAAATGAACAAAAATGGTTTTTATTCAATGTGTCCAGCAGAGGGCTTCGCTGAGTGATCGATCAGTTATCCGAGCTTCCCAGAAAAAAAAGCTACTGTTCACTCGTATGCCAATTTCTCAAAAGCCAAGGGAGTTGGGCAAAGGACTCCCAATCTGTTTTTTTCCCTTCCTTTCATGGGGAGATACCAGAATGGGTGGCACAGTGGTTAAGCTAGCACTGCTGCCTCACAGCGCCAGGGGACCCGGGTTTGTTTCCGGCCTCTGGTGACTGTGTGCGGAGTCTGCGCGTTCTCCCCGTGTCTGCGTGGGTTTCCTCCGGGTGCTCCGGTTTCCTCCCACAGTCCAAGGTTTTGCGGGTTAGGTGGACTGGCCATGCCCCTTAGTGTCCAAGGCTGTGCAGGTTGGGTTACAGGGTTACGGGGATAGGGAGGGGTGCCGGGGTGGGGCAGCGTGCCTGGGTAGTGCTCTTTCGGAGAGCCGGTGCAGACCTCGATGGGCCGAATGGCCTCCTTCTGCACTGTAGGTATTCTATGAATCAGAGAATGAACACATGCAATAATAGCAGAAAATGCGGGATAGGGGGTGTTAACGGTGACATTAAGGACTGAAGGTGGGGTGAATAGTGGTATAAAAGATAAGATGGGAGGATGTGCTAATAGAACAAAAGATCAGTACTTGATGAGACCATCAATTCACGCGACACGTGGTTAGAAGTGAACAGTGGTTTTAATAGTCTTACAACAGAGCCTGCCTGTGACAAGATGAACTGGCAGCAGGCTCACAGCAACTGACCTTTATACTTCCGGTTGGGGGTGGAGCCCAGTACAAACTCCTCGTCTCCCCCTATGGGCAGGGCCGCGTGATTACACATAGTCTAGTACAAAGTACAGGCTCAACACATGTGGTACAGTAGTGTGTATTACTGAGGTTTATAATTCACCACAGTACTCAATGGAAGCAAACTGAAAATCAAGGGATCGATGGCCCTGTGGGAGAGGGGTGGGGGTTGTATTAGGGCAAACCAAGGGTATCAAAAACAAGGAGGGGGGGGGGCACATCTTCAGTCCTTAATGTCACCATTGACTTTGCCATGTGCCCATAACATCTTTGTCAATCGCTCCGTAGCTCGGATTTAGTTCCTTGCCCTTTCATTCGGATCACGCCCCTCCTCTCCAACTACATCATTCATCACATTTCTCCCCCTCTTCATGGCCTTGCCACGCTAACTCTGTTTCTCTCTCTCCACAGCATCTGCCAGATGTACCCAGCGTTTCCTGTCTTTATTTCAGATTCCCAGCATCCGCTGGCTTTTGCTTCTATTTGAATAATCGCACACGTACTGAAAGTGACAGAAAATTAGAGCCCGCAAACGGGATCGCGCTTGAAGTGCTCGAAGTTTACATTTCAGGTTATTTTCTGGAAATGAGGAACGGTCGGGAATTAACAGCGCTCAGCACAAACACTGTTCGCTACTTATTTGTATGTTTGCAAAGGAAACCAGCTGGCTGGTTTTACCACCGTGTCTCATTGCCCAAGAATGCTTTTCAGCCTACCACTGCCTGTGCAGCTTGGAAAAAATAAAGCACACGACGGCATGCAGGATTACAATGTTTAGCGAGATACTCGACTCTTTAAATAAAAACACACTCCAGATCGCAGGGGACACGAGGTCATTTCTCGGAGTTACTGCCAACAAAGAACCAGAGACCAGATCGAGAATAAAACCCCAAACGAGTTCAACACATTAAACTGAATTTATTAGTTGTGCGTCTGGAAGTATCACAGAGGAAATTGTACACAGGTTGATACACGTGTCTTGGAGAAGAATGCTCCTGGATTCTGAGCAGCGTAGCCAAGGCAGAGAACACAAACACGGGGAATGTATGGCCAAGGAAACGGCCCTAGTTGTCAATCCGAAATAAACCTAATACGAGTGTTTGAATTCGCTGAAGTGGCGCATTCCCATTGTGACGGGCAGCGATGGGACCCCTGCATTGATGGAATATAAACCCTCAACGTGCCGATACCAAGTTTCCATACACACACACACACGCACACGCACACACAAACACGCGCGCACACACACACTAACACGCGCACACACACACTAACACGCGCACACACACACTAACACGCGCACACACACACTAACACGCGCACACACACACTAACACGCGCACACACACTAACACGCGCACACACACTAACACGCGCACACACACTAACACGCGCACACACACTAACACGCGCACACACACTAACACGCGCACACACACTAACACGCGCACACACACTAACACGCGCACACACACTAACACGCGCACACACACACTAACACGCGCACACACACACTAACACGCGCACACACACACTAACACGCGCACACACACACTAACACGCGCACACACACACTAACACGCGCACACACACACTAACACGCGCACACACACACTAACACGCGCACACACACACTAACACGCGCACACACACACTAACACGCGCACACACACACTAACACGCGCACACACACACTAACACGCACACACACACTAACACGCACACACACACTAACACGCGCACACACACTAACACGCGCACACACACTAACACGCACACACACACTAACACGCACACACACACTAACACGCACACACACACTAACACGCACACACACACTAACACGCACACACACTAACACGCACACACACACTAACACGCACACACACACTAACACGCACACACACAAACACGCACACACACAAACACGCACACACACAAACACGCACACACACAAACACGCACACACACTAACACGCACACACACACTAACACGCACACACACACACTAACACTCACACAGATGGGCAGCACAGTGGCTAGCATTGCTGCCTACGGCGCTGAGGACCCGGGTTCGAATCCCAGCTCTGGGTCACTGTCCATGTGGAGTTTGCACATTCTCCCCGTGTCTGTGTGGGTTTCACCCCCACAACCCAAAGATGTGCAGAGTAGGTGGATTGGCCATGTTAAATTGCCCCTTAATTGGAAAAAATAATTGGGTACTCTAAATTTTTTTTAAAACATACACACTAACATACATATATATACACACACACACACACACACACACACACATACACACACACACACACACACACCTTCATTGGAACCGGGCCACTCAGCGGGATCAGATACAGACCCTTGCTCCATAACCAAACTGCCAAAAGGGTCAGGTGCAGACCCTGAGAGCATTGGGTAAACTCTTGTGGTTTGCAAACACTGACTGAGACAGGGAGGAGAGCCTGACGTTAGCCTGTGCCCTCTCGCACTCTCAGCTGCCGAGTAACCGCTTTTTCATTCAGATTCCTAGAATCTGCCATTTTCTTTGGAGACATCAACCGGCAGGGAAGGGTTTCAGACCGCAACTCTGGAGAGCTTGGGGAGGGGGTGGGCATGGGGAGGTCTCACGGCACGGTTCAAATGCTGGCCAGGCACCACGAGAACCCCCCAACACTGCCCCAGTGCCCTGCTAGAGTTGCTCTCGGAATACCTCCTGCCACAACCCCCCCCCCAAACAAAACCCGTGCTCACCACCGCTCTCCCCTATAACCCCAGCTGACGAGGAACTGGAATTAATGTATTAGAGCTAGAGACAAACAGCTCAGTCAATGGCAGATTATTTAAATTTTACATAGTCTAGCCTTAAAAAGAATCGAAATCATGATTTTGTAAGTGTTAAAAGGTTTGAAAAAAAAAAAGTATTACAAAATTAAAACACTTTAAATGGTTTTGCCATCAATGCTTTGTCGGCAGAGATCCAGGCCACCGGGGACTCCTCTCTTCCCCAAATCTTGTACCTTAATTAAGACATGATTCAATAAAGCGCTGAAGGGAGACCCCCGCTCCAGGATGGATGCTTCTGGGATACATCTCACCAGAACCATGAGATAAATGGCCGCGAACCCAAAATCTGAAGTTAGTCAAGGGGGCGGTCGTCCCTGTAAACAGTCACTGAGAGCCTGTAACACCTCAACATCGATACATCATCTCCACCCCAGCCGCAGATGGGGAAATGCCAAAGGCCCACATCCGCGACAACACATGCCCCAGCCAGAATGGAGATGGGGCGATTCCCTTCTACATCCTACTGCACTGCTGTTAAGCGACAGACTGGTTTGGTAACTTAAATCTGTATCGTGCAACTGTCCTCCACTCACTGCACTGGGAGAAATGATCCCCCTTTTATCGGCAGGAGTCAGCTTTGTAAGGTAGACTCTGTAGACTGTTTGCTGCAATACAGGTTGAATGGATGTGGCAAGCCCGCAGTGAAGCACACTCCTTCCAGAGAGTTCCGCCATAACCCTTTCGCTGCCATTGGACACGGACCTTGTGGGCAAAAAAGGACACAGCTCACGAGGCAAAAAAACTGCTGGATAGCCCACTCAACCTTCTAGATGATTACTGACTGGGAAAAATTATCAGCTAACAAACAAATAAGCTGGTAAATACTTCATTCCGTTCCAGATATTGCATGAGGAATATACTGGCTTCGGAGGGGAGATTACACAGTTTCACCAGAAATTAATACAAAAATCAAGTTGAATATTCAAGGTTTGGAGGACAGAATATTAAGGGATCACTCAGGACGTTGAGCCCAGAGGGTGATCAATATGGGGATTACAGCAAAATCATTGACCTCGGAGGATGACAGTCCCCATTTAATTCTCCCCCATTTGCCAAAGTATTGATCCAGTTCACCAGCCGAGGCGTTAGAAATAAACGATAATTACCAGGGGAGAGAATTCAGTAGGGAGCGCTCTCCGACACACACACACACAGGGAAATGATTGAAGTCTCGAGCAGAAGCTGTCGGGTTGAGCTGATTCCAACATCAGGTGAGACAGCCAGTCACTGTCACACTTCCCATCAGCCAGTGGAATACAGGGAGGGCAGAGAAATGTCAATGCCCCCAGTTCATTAGCGCTAAAATCATTAAATAATATGATAAGTCTCTCGGTAATGTTCCCTTTATATTAATGCGTATAAATTAAAATATCTCCTACGTTAAAATATTCTTCCTTACGATAAACGTTTGGCCATTTTGATCGGTCATTCGGAGGAAGGATTTCCGTTCCTCACTCCCTCAAGCCACTCTGCTGCGTGTGCTCGCGTGCCACTCGAGAGCGCAGAGGACGGAGCCTCTGCGGGGCCGCCCCAACATTGTGTGTCTGATTGGAAGATTTTGGTTACTGTACACCGAGTGGGGCCAGCTGGAATCACTGTGCAAGGTCCGGGCAACGTCTTGAGCCCACGCTACTTTCAGTTCACCAAAAGGTTGTCCTCCCCGTAAGTGGTCATCCTGTGGGAGAGAGGGGACAGACAGGTTTAGACTCGAGGCCCAGTCACGCAAACACACCTCCGAGAGCCACAGAATAAATTCACCATCATTCCCAATCATCCAAATTCGGCTCCGTGAAGCTCCCCAATCCCGTTTGATCCGGGGATTGATTCCAACCAGAGTTAAACTCGGTTTGCACTTGGGGAGTGTCACGTTCAATAAACCTTTAAAAGTCTTCAGTGATCAACATGAGCCTCACAATCTTATCAACAGGGATTTTGTTCAGTTCTTTTTTGCATTAAGTATTTTTTATTTCTTAAGTTTAAACGGCCCTCCTGGTTGCTCATCATGGGCGCCCTCACAGGGGCATTAATGCTTGCTGTGTTAGGAGACACTGGACAACTCAGGACCTCACTAATTGCTGCATCAAAATAGGCCTCAGACCACCTCTGATTCTTGACTGGGGAAACATCATTTCAACAGTTATATAGAACGTTGGTTAGGCCACATTTGGAATACTGTGTCCAATTCTGGTCACCGCACTACCAGAGGGGCTGGTTTAGCACACTGGGCTAAATCTCTGGCTTTTAAAGCAGACCAAGGCTGCCAGCAGCACGGTTCAATTCCCGTACCAGCCTCCCCATACAGGTGCCAGAATGTGGCGACTAGGGGCTTTTCACAGTAACTTCATTTGAAGCCTACTTGTGACAATAAGCGATTTTCATTTCATTTCAGAAGGACTTGGGAGGCTTTGGAGAGAGTACAGAAAAGATTTACCAGGGTGTTGCTTGGTATGGAGGGTATTCGGAGTGATTGAATAAACTGGGATTTTTCGCCCTAGAAAGGCAGAGGCTGAGGGGCGACCTGATAGCAGTTTATACAATTATGAGGGGTATAGGTAGGGTGAACAGTTGGAGGCTTTTTCCCAGGGCAGAAATGACAATTACAAGGGGGCACAAGTTCAAGGTGAGGGGGAAAAAGTTCAGTGGAGATGTGCAGGGAAAGTTTTTTTTTTGCACATCTTGGTGGCCTGGAATGCACGGCCAAGTGAGGTGGTTGAGGCAGATACATTAGCGACCTTTAAGACTTATCTGGATAGGCACATGAACAGACGGCGTATAGAAGGATACAGCCGGCAGGTCTAGATAGGACGTGATCGGCACAGGCTTGGAGGGCCGAAGGGCCTGTTTATGCTCTGTACTGTTCTTTTTATCCATCCTGTTAAGACCCCGCAGGATCTTGTATGTCTCAGTAAGATCATTCTTCTAAACTCCAAAGGATACAGGCCCAGTGCGCGTTTTGGTTTGTGTGTTTAAAGACTTACAAACTAGCGAGAATTTTAGCTCCACCAACACGGAAGCCAGCGGGAATTTCATTTACAGATTTATTTACACTCGCCGCAACCATAGCCCTCGGTAACTGTACAACTTCTCAAATTCCACAGTCATTTTCGGAAGATGGGACAGTCTGCAGTTAACTTTGTTGCGGAACTGCATCAGCAGCTCGCTGAACGCTGAGAGTTTGGGGCAGTTTTGGAAGACATGCTTCGGGACAGACTAGTTTGCTGCATTAATGAGGATAGCATTCAGCAGCGTTTGCTGGGAGAAGCCACACTTACTTTTAAGAAGGCTCTAGAAATGTCTCAGGGCATGGAGATGGCTGCCATAATAATGCAAAAGATATTCAGAAGACCAATGGCGGCACACAGGCAGGTGCACTGCATCACGGAGAAAAAGAAGCTGCAAGTAAAAAGGTGATGGTGGTGGAGTGTTTCAGGTGTGCGAATCATTGTAAGTTTATGGATGCTGTTTGTCACCAGTGCAACAAGAAGGGACATTTAGTGAAGAAGTGCCGGGGTGCTCAGAGAACGTCTAAGGCTGAGCAGAAACCTTCAATTGCAAGGAAGCCTCAGTCAATGGCACCTCGCTCAGAGAGCTCAGACCAGGCAGAGGAGCACTATTACACGTTTAACATGGGCAGCACGGCAACACAGTGGTTAGCATAATTGCTTCACAGCTCCAGGGTCCCAGGTTCGATTCCCGGCTTGGGTCACTGTCTGTGCGGAGTCTGCACGTTCTCCCCCGTGTCTACGTGGGTTCCCTCCGGATGATCCGGTTTCCTCTCAGTCCAAAGATGAGCAGGTTAGGTGAAGTGGCCGTGATAAATTGCCCCTTGGTGTCCAAAAATGTTAGGTGGGATTACGGGGATAGGGTGGAGGTGTGGTCTTAAGGGTGCTCTTTCCACGGGCTGGTGCAGACTTGATGGGCCAAATGACCTCCTTCTGCACTGTAAATTCTATGATTCTATGACTGAGGAGTGCACAGAGCATACTTTAAAAAAAATAAATTTAGAGTACCCAATTCGTTTTTCCAATTAAGGGGCAATTTAGCGTGGCCAATCCGCCTACCCAGCACATCTTTGGGTTGTGGGGGCGAAACCCACGCAAACACGGGGAGAATGTGCAAACTACACACGGACAGTGACCCAGAGCCGGAATCGAACCTGGGGCCTCGCCGCTGAGGCAGCAGTGCTAACCACTGTGCCACCGTGCTGCCCCACACAGAGCATATGTATGATACAGTGAAGGTCGATGGACAGAAAATCAAAATCAGTAATCCAGTGAGGAGACCTTGAGGAAGATCTGGGGCTCTGCGGAGGCACCAGCCCTGACCCAGGCAGGAATTAACCTTCGGACGTACTCCGACGAGACTATACCATTGCTTGGCGCCTTAGAGGTAGATGTTTCATTCAACAGCCCAAGAAGCAAGAGCACGGCTCCTGGTAGTAAGAGGGCCATGGGCCTAGTCTACTGGGGCATGACAAGCTCAGGAAAATTCAGCTGAACCGCCCGTCGTTCAGGAATTTCCTGAGGATCACAGAGACAAACAAGGTACATTGCGGGTCGCTGCAGTTAAATTGTTCGCGGATCCTCGGCCCACTCCACGCAGGGTTCTACGTGATGAAAGGCAAAGTGGAGGAGGAGTTGACTGGGTCACCGGCGTTAACTGCGGAGATCAGAGTGTAGTCGAAGGGGGAAGACAGGTTTATGGAGAGTTATGACTTTGCACCATATTTAAATGCATTGCTGAGTAGGTGCTGTGGCATCACAAGTTCTTGTTACTCATGTAGATCCATATTTAACGGTCGTTAGTGCTGATTCTTGTTCCGTCATGGTTACTTTGATGTTTCACTAACTGCTCCAGTTTTTGAGTGCAAGCTGTATTTTACACTTTTGTTATTTTTACATATTAAAGAAGGTTAACTTTAACTTTAGGATGAACTCATTTAGGCTGCCTTTTTGTGGTTAAATTACCGCATTTACCAACTCCTGCTTTACCTGTCACAACAGCAGAAAAAGGAGCAGACGGAACTCTCCACCTCGCGGAATTTGCCAGAGTTTGGAGCATCTGTGCACTCAGCGATGAATTCACGGAGCTCGATGGGGTGCATCCCGCAGATCCCATGGTGCTGCAATAGAAATAACATGATGGGAAGTGGAGGTGACGAGCCGGATGTGCGCCGGGGAGAGAGGGTGACGAGCCGGACGTGCGCCGGGGGAGAGGAGGTGACGAGCCGGATGTGCCCCTGGGGGAGGGGAGGTGACGGGCCGGATGTGCCCCTTGGGGAGGGGAGGTGACGAGGCGGATGTGCGCCGGGGGAGAGGAGGTGACGGGCCGGATGTGCGCTCGGGGAGAGGAGGTGACGGGGCCGATGTTCGCCGGGGGAGAGGAGGGTGACGAGCCGGATGTGCCCCTTGGGGAGGAGGTGACGAGCCGGATGTGCCCCTTGGGGAGAGGTGGTGACGAGCCGGATGTGCGCCGGGAGAGAGGAGGTGACGAGCCGGATGTGCCCCTTGGGGAGGAGGTGACGAGCCGGATGTGCGCCGGGAGAGAGGTGGTGACGAGCCGGATGTGCGCCGGCGGAGAGGAGGTGACGAGCCGGACGCTCCGGGGGAGAGGAGGTGACGAGCCGGATGTGCCCCTTGGGGAGAGGAGGTGACGGGCCGGATGTGCCCCTTGGGGAGAGGAGGTGACGGGCCGGATGTGCGCCGGGGGAGAGGAGGTGACGGGCCGGATGTGCCCCTTGGGGAGAGGAGGTGACGGGCCAGATGTGCCCCTTGGGGAGAGGAGGTGACGTGCCGGATGTGCGCCGGGGGAGGGGAGGTGACGAGCCGGACGCTCCGGGGGAGGGGAGGGGGTGAGCTGGACGCTCGGGGGAGAGGAGGTGACGGGGCGGATGTGCGCCGGGGGAGAGGAGGCGTTCAAACAGGTAACGTGGTCATCACCAGGCTGCCATTTGTGGATCTCGCTTTGTGCAAACTGACTGCCGTTTTCTACATTTGTAATGAATTTACTGGGTGGTGAAGGTGCTTTGGGACGTCTGCGATTGCTCCTGTATTTGGTGGCAGAGCTGATAGTGGGACTGGCACAACAGCCTCGCTGCCAATCTTTACTGAGACAGGCACTCTCATGGAGCAATACTGCCACCCTGAGGCCACCCTGAGGCCACCCCGAGGCAGTACTGCCACCCTGAGGCCACCCTGAGGCGGTACTGCCACCCTGAGGCCACCCTGAGGCGGTACTGCCACCCTGAGGCCACCCTGAGGCGGTACTGCCACCCTGAGGCCACCCTGAGGTGGTACTGCCACCCTGAGGCCACCCTGAGGCGGTACTGCCACCCTGAGGCCACCCTGAGGCGGTACTGCCACCCTGAGGCCACCCTGAGGCGGTACTGCCACCCTGAGGCCACCCTGAGGCCACCCTGAGGCGG